>NC_029793.2:128493358-128494763 GCF_000816755.2 Arachis ipaensis | reverse complement strand
AAACATGTATCTAAATCACTTTATTATTTTTAATAAATTATTATAACACTATACGCCCTTTCTTTTCTATACCATACATTTTAGATTATTCAAATCCTCCCCCAAATTGACACATGATGTGTTAAAGGTAATTCTATTGTTTGTTAATTATAGCAATATATTATTGCATACTCATCAAAAGCAATAAAAGTTTGGCACACCCGGTGTATCACGTGGATGCCATTGTGGGTTAACCTTAATTAGGGTTTTGGTTAGAAATAAGAAAATTGAAACCTTTTTTTTAATTCCAATGAAAAATAAAAAAAACCTTAAATAGTTTAATAATAATGATGAATTAAAATGTTATCTATTTATGTTTATTTGAAGAGAAAATAGAAAGAAAGAAAAAAAAGAAAAGAAAAGAGGAAGAAAAATGATTATTTTTTATTGTTTGGTTGTGAAGAGAAATTGGAGAGGAAAGAAAAAGGATGGAAAAAAATTGGTAGATCCACCAATTTTTTTTCTCTCCAATGTTGGAAAGAAAAGAGAGAAAAAACTTATTTTCTCTCATTACTTTCAATATTACCCCTTCGTTTTTTTAATATATTTTATATTACAAGGATAAAATTATCTTTTTATAACATTTCTTTTCTTCTTATTTTTCTTTCACCTAAATACATCTAAGGAAAATAAAAATCCACTCAATTTCTTTTCTTTCTTTTTTTTTTCCTTTTTATTTCTTTCCTTTCTATTTCTTTCCTTCCAACCAAACATAGCATTACGATATTGTAATACGCCTTTTCGAGTGAGAATAACTCGGACGTCGAAGAACACAGTGAATGAGTACCTGCAAAAGACATTCTAACGCTCAAATCAGTAAGTGTTTAAAAGGTATATGAATTCTATGATTATAGAATATTAAACATAAAATAAAATTTATTATGTGTTTTATAATAATTCTATGAATATAAAATATTAGACATAAAATAAAATTTATAATGTGTGTGTTGAGATATAGAAATTGATGTCTTTTAAAAAAATAGAGTTGATAAATAGAGTTTATGTTATGACCGTTGGTCATTAAGTTAAAATAATAATTATTAAAATTGTCCGTTACAAACTTAGAATACAAATAAATAAAATTGAATTATGACTCATAATACATAATAAAAACTGAGTTATAAGGTTATCGATCGTTATCCAATAAATTTTAAAAATGAGAGTAATGCTTGAATCACCATTAATTTAATTGAGCCTAGGCAAATAATATAAACATGGGAGAGGACCAGCTAGCAGGCCAAAATATATATTGAATTCTTATGCTCATATACACCCTGTACATACAATGCTAAGGCATTGTAGTATTATTATTATTATTAAATAATATTGGTGTAGAAGATCAGTTTACTTTAGGAATAAGTTATGA
>NC_029793.2:128485699-128493310 GCF_000816755.2 Arachis ipaensis | reverse complement strand
CCACCATCTTTCCTTGTTCTAGGTTGGAAAATGAAAGAAAGTGGAAGTATATAAAAAGAAATAGTAGTGGACCCAATCTTGTCACTTGTTTGGAGTGGCATTCAACAATTGAAACCCAGTCTTATTCTCCTTAAAACCTTCGTAACACAACCAAACAATGCCCTCGTTAAAACATGACGGCCACGCGTTCCCGAATTTGCCACTTCAACACTTGTCATTTTCCAATCCCCTTTTATAGAAGAGCTTCGAAGAAATAGATTACCACCCTAAATTTTTTTCATTCTTTGATAAGCAAATAATCAATATTTTTACTTCATACCTTGTAGGATTTTTTTAAAATAAATATTATAATTACTGTTATGTACTTTTTAGAATATTTATATTTTTTCACACCAAGTCTTATCTTGTTTACAGTGTAAACGAAATAAGTATAGTCATATTTCCTTTACATTGTAAACGAGATAAAACACGCACGTCCCTCCACATATCTCATTTACAGTGCAAACGAGATAAAGTACGTTGGCGTTTATAAATACAACTCGTTGACAGCAACTTTGACCCCACTCCTAACCCACATTTCTCACATTTCTCTCTATCTTAGGCCATTTTATTGATCTTTCTGAGTTTTCGGGAAGTTATGGCACATAATCCTGACATCAATCGCCTGAATGCTAGCTGGCACATTGCAGGAGTTATCGACTTTGAAGTTGGTGTTATCTTTTATCGGTCAAATTAATAATTATTTGCGATTTAATTAGTGAATATACGGAATAGATTGAATGATATTTAGGTAACACAGAGTATGTTAGTTGGCAAATAGGGATTAAGACATTTATAAGTATTTAAGTTTATTCATAGTGAAGTTTATATTAGTAGTGAAGGCTAAATAACTACTTAGTTTGAGTTGATTCGTTGATTTAAAAGTTTTAGTAGTTACTTTTATTGTTTTGAATTCGGGAAGGAATTTTAAGTATTGTTTTTTTATGCTGTTTATTATGTTCTAATGTTTATCTGAGTTGCACATTATATTTTTTAGAATAGTTTTGAACATGCTAGAGAAGTTAGTTTGAAGTTTTGTATTTATAAAATTTTGACTTTTAAACAGAGGCTTCGCCTTTTATTGCCTAGGCGGGTTAGTCACACACTTGCATCCCCGGACGCCATCGTCCCTTGCTTGAGGGAAGCTAGGTTTGGCGACATAGTACAGCTCAGAGACTTTGTATTTGACAACTCTCTGATCACTGCATTCGTGGAACAGTAGCGTCCGGAGACCTAAACTTCCCACCTGCCATGGGATGAGTGCACCATCACCCTACAGGATGTTGCGTACCACCTTGGGTTATGCACAAACGAAGAGCCAGTGAATGGGTGCTAGCGTGACTTTCAGATTTCGCACCAGCGGACGACATGAGAGTACATGGAGGAGCTCCTAGGTGCCAGACCGCCCCTTCCAGCGCAGCAGGGTGCGTAGAGAAAGGAGTCGTTCAGCATCAAGATGACTTGGCTCAGGGACCGAGCCCAGCACATGCTAGCGACCACCAATCCGGTCACCCTCCGACAGTACACCAGGTGCTATATCATGCTGCTAATCGGTGGTTACCTGATGACCAACAAGTCCAACAATCAGGTACACATCAGGTGGTTGCCATTGTTGGCGGACTTTGAGAGGTGCAGCGGTCTTTCATGGGGTCCGCTGTGCTTGCATGGACGTACCATTCCTTGTGCCATGCAAAACATCGTGATACGACGGACATAGCTGACTGCACACCGCTGCTCATGTCGTGGATATACCACATGTTTCCACAATGGTGTCCTGAGGACATGAATATTCCGACCTTTCCACTAGTAGTGAGGTAACTGTTTTCGTTTTGAGATTTTGTCGATTTCTATTTATCAAGTTTTACCTGCATGGATTAACACAACTCAACTTCTTCGTCTATTAACAAGTTTATAGGGATGTCCCAGCAGATTAGGGACTACCATGCACAAAGGGTCCTTCGATGGAGTACGTCGTTAGATCGGCTCGCTTTAGACGAGGTATACTATTGTGCTTTACTTTGTTAAATGTCACACGTTTCCATAATTATGTAGTGAATTGCTTCTGACGCCAATATAATGCTGTGTATTGTAGCTTCCTTGGACGCCGTACGCTGACCCTTGGCTACAGGACATTACTCCGGACTGGGTGAGGTCTACTGGTGAGTGGAGGACTTGGTTGTCTGTCATTCCATTTGTGTGCTTCAACATTGTGGAGTTTCACCAATCCGATCGGGTGAAGCGCCAATTCGGAGGTGAGCAGACGGTGCCAGTCAACCCGGTTAATGTCAACAGGTTTCTCACCATTATTGGACGAGGAGAGGATGTATGGTGGCCTACAAAGCTTCGGGAGTGGTACGGCGCGTTCAAAGCTCGGTTTGAGGTGGGCCACATGATCACCATTCAGCCCATTGCCGACGACAGGCCGACACTAGAGTAATGGGACTGGTACTAGTGGACCTGCCAGGTCAGACATCTGTGTCGGAGAGGATGTACTCGATGATCCTAGACTTTCGACACTCCCTGATGATGTCCAGCCCATGCCTAGTATGCCCAGGGAGGTCCTGAAACTTCCACCAAATGTTCCTAATCATCGTAGGCATGCTAGGGAGGTTTGTCCAAACACCCGGAGGCCTGGCCAGAGGGAGAGGGGGGCAAGGGATTCTAGAGGAGGAGTTGCAGGGCCTTGACGAGAGCGAGCCAGACCCTACAGGCAGAGGTTGGACGTGGAGTCTGAGGAGGAGGTGGAGTTTGATTGGCACGAGGATTATGGCGACATACCCCATGATGCCAATGAGTCACCACCATTGTCACCACCACCACTACCAGTTAGCCATTTTGACCATGACGACCAGTTCACTACTCCTCTGGGCTGGGTTGACCTCGGTGCATCAGCCAATCAGCAGGAGAGGTCGATGGTGGATGAGATCTAGTTCTCGGAGGTCTTTCAGGTTCGTAGCGCTGACCCGCAGACCATACTCCGATTGCAGAGCAGTTCCACATAGCGAGAGAGCATGGTGCCGCATATGGGGTTCCTTTCTCTACTCCACCTGCTATGACATCAGTTTGGGTGCCTCAAATGTCTCCTAGTGCAGGCTCCTCCCATGGTCCAGGTTATTGGCTCGGGATTCAGTATGCCACACCGCCTTCCACAAACTACAGCCGATTAATGACGCCCTCATGTGGGTGCCTCCTCCACCACGGTATCGACCACCCACACCACGCTTTCAGGCACAGGTCCCTAACCAGTCATACCCGTACCATCCTCAACCCCCTCTACCCCTGTCACATGCAGTGGCCCTTCCACCACCACCAGCTCCCCAAAACCTGCGTGCTCGCAGACCTACTCGTCAGACACGACCTCCACCTTGTGGCACTGGAGAGCATCTTCATTACCATGGGGACTAGCAACGTTGACGCAGTCTATGTTGTTACATTAGTTTAGTATTTTAGTAGTTTATGATGTATGTTTGTTATGTTGTTCTGTACTTTAGTAGTTTATGATGTATGTTTACTCTAGTGATGTTGTAATCCTTTTGTTTGTGTTCTATCTATGCATATTAGTTGCTGAATTTATTTACATATTCTCCTTTTTGGGCTCCGTTATGTATGCAAATTATCGGTATAAGGTAGAAAATATGTCATTTCGAATCTAAATATAACACATTGTAAAACCATAATGGATCCACTATTGAATAACACGCTTTCTAGTACAAATGAAAACAACAACAAATTTAACAACTGCTAAATATCATCTGTAGGTTGATTCAGACAACCCCTTCGAGTATGACCGAGTTGTCGGCATAACCCGCACTGTTTCTCTTGATGCTCTATCTCGTCCATGTTGCTGCAAAACTTGGTAGAAACTAGTCTACCGGTTGCCTTCCTAGGCATGGCTGGATTCGGGCGCAAACGTGTACCGTGCCACTCTAGCCAGAGCTTCTCGTCAGAGATAGTCGGAAACTCCAAGTTGTAAACCTTGAAGACAGACTCATGTAGGTAGACTAGATGAACATATGGACCCCACTCGACGCTGGCGACTGCATAAGATGCAAGTGCATGACGACAGGGGAAATGAAGTGACTGAAAAAGCCTGCTATCACATGACCCCTCCCTCAATCGAACACGAAGTGAACCCTGACTCCACCTTTCAAACAGCTCTAATTCTTCAACCACAAATATCGAAGCCATCCTATCGCAATATGTAACCCAAACTTTCTGGATTCCTTCGCTATTCTTTTCAACCGCAGCCTGCAGCCACTGTGAAAACTGGTTACCCGCTGCCAACTGAGCATGCGCTTCCTTACCCTTACAGACAAAAAATTGCTGCAACCTCTCGTAGGTGCATCTCACTATAGCTGAAATGGGTAGATATCTTCTTCCCTTCAGCATTGTGTTGATGCACTCGGATAGGTTAGTTGTCATGTGACCAAATGACGTCCACCATCACAATGTTGCATCCATATTTCCTTATTAAATTTCTCGGTCCAGTCAGCCATCTCACGCGATAGCGTCCTCAGAGCATCCATGTACATCTCGTAGCTAGCACTGCTAGGACTGTAGGCAGCATTAATGAGATATCGCTTGTCCTCCGCTGACTTGAACCGAGACATGAAGTTCGCAGCAATGTGCCTGACACAATATGCATGAAACTCCCTAAGAGGCTTCCATAGGCTATCATCAACTCTAAGTGCAGCCTTGATTGCTTGGGATCTGTTAGATATAATGAGAAGCCCTTCCAGCGGTGTGACATGACTCCGTACTCTCAGACTCAACAATGGCGAAAGCCACAGGGAGGATGTTACTGTTACTATCTTGGGCAACTGCAATTAGCAACACCCCTCCATACTTGCTGTACAAGCGCATGCCGTCTACCGATACGAACGACTTGCAATGCTTGAAAGTTTCAATGCATGAAGGGTACGACCAGAAAATCTTATCAAACTGACTGCACTCTGGAACTATTAGGTGTCCATCATAGTACGACACTACACTAAAGTCACATATCGTGCCTGGACAATAACTCTACAATGCCTGGAGCAACTGTGGCACCCTGTTCTATGACTCCTCCCAATCACCATATATCTGAGCAATTGCCTTTTGTTTTGCCATCCAAACCTTCCTATACGATGGCTTGAATTGATAGCTCTTCTTCACTGTACTTTGTAAAATAGGAATGGAAACTGATGGACTTGACTGTATGAGTGGCAAGATGAGTCTGCATATGAGGTGGCAATCCAACTATTGATGATCATGCGACATGGTGAGGCTAGACACGTATGTGGTCCGCCAAATTTACGCACCTCCCTAACGATTTTAAGTATCATTAAATTAAAATCTAACCAAAATAACAATAACGATTTTAACAACAAAGTAAAATTCGATAACACTCACTAATATTTGAGATTCTGTCAGAGGGCGACACAGAGGGTCCAAGGACAACCATTAGTGAATTGTCGGCATCGTACGTGGTAATTTAGCCGGTCCAACTCCACTACTCGATAATCTGCACTTTGCTGAATGCTGTAATTCTTCATGCCTTGTAGCATTGCCTCTCTACTCTTGAATTTGTGACCAACCCTAAACTCCACACCACCATCCGTGTTGTAATCGTCGGCCCCCGTGTTCGAGTACAGAGTTTCTTTATGCATCGCATGCAAGTCCATTGTGTG
This sequence comes from Arachis ipaensis, assembly GCF_000816755.2. Taxonomy (NCBI): domain Eukaryota; kingdom Viridiplantae; phylum Streptophyta; class Magnoliopsida; order Fabales; family Fabaceae; genus Arachis; species Arachis ipaensis. Next base: position 128,487,602 of record NC_029793.2, on the reverse strand, counting down.
GTAGTGGCTGGGCATAAATGATAACTCTAGAATTGGTTTTGGAGTAGGCAAAAGGTATCGACGTGAGGGCCCAACGAGAGTCTCTAGTATGAACTCATCTTCGTCGTCATCCTCAGATGAACCACTTTCGTCACTATCAGCAATGTACTATTCGTCCGATTTCTCCCCCTCAACTTCCATGTCCTGCACTGGACTAGCACAATGCAACAGACTTGGTACGAGAGGAGGATCATCCGATACAAAGTTCGAGGTACCACTACCACCACCACTAACGTCATGAACCTCCGTTGAAAGTTTCATCACTTGTTCAACCATAATTTTCTTGTGCATATCAAACATAAGGCGCACATACTCATCGTCATCGAGCCAAAACAGATGAAATCGAAAACACCCCATTCTCCATCGGTGCTAGCATCCTATACCCAACTCGACCAACCTCTTTTCTCCCCGCACCACCGACGTGCGTCAATATCATACTTTTTAGCTCCGACAACGAATTTGCTCTTTGACATCGAAACAGCGCTGGACTCTCGCACTCAAATATCATTCCGCTGTCACTGTTTCTCATCTAACAGTTGGGATAAACCATCACAACAAAAAAATCACTGTCACTAGACATTTTTTTGATGTTCTGGAAAGAAAAAGAGAAGAGAAGGAAAAATTGATAATTTTGTGAAGAATACCAATGGTTTGTTGATCCTTTTATAGATGGTTGATTTTTGTTCTATTATATCTCGTTTATTGTGTCAACGAGCTGAGTTAACACTTATCTCAAATATGGCAATATCTCGTTTATAAACGAGATACGTGGAGAAGTGTGCGTATCCGATAAGGTTTAGTGTGAAAAAACGTAAATACTCTACAAAATAAATATATCAGTGATTATAATATTTATTTTATTTATTTAAAAAAATCCCAAAATTACATGCATGATTATCTTACATTATAATAATGCATTAAATAGAAAATATTGTATTGAATAAAATTAATTTGTTTCATAACTTTTTTGTGTGTAAATAATTTTTTCTTTAATTAAAATAAAATAGCAAATATTTCTTAGCCTAAAAAAATATAAGAGAATTTAATTCATGAGATCAAATACAAATATAATTATCAATAAAAGTAGGCATTTAAGTTTTTTTAAACTGTGTACTCAATTAAATTACAACACGCTTCTTCAATTGTATGTACATATATATTATGGTTGTTGTTGTTCCTTCTTCTTCTTTCTTCTCCACTTCTTTCTTCTCTTTTATTATCGTTGCTGTCTTCTTCTTTTTTGTTTGATTTTTTTCTTCTCATTCTCCTTCATCATCATCATTATTATTGTTGTTGTCATCTTTTTTATTTTCTTCTTTTTTATATATATTTAGAAAACTAGAGTACATAAATTTTGATTCACACCATATAAATTTTGATGCACAACACAGAATTTTTTAAAAAAATCACATGCCTAGAACATTGATATCTAACCAACAAAAATATGCACAACATAAAAATTTTAGTATATAGCACGTAAAATTTGGTGTACAATACTTAAATTTTGGTGCACAATAAAATTTTTTTGAAGGACTATATATCCAAAACATTGACATCCAACCACCAATATACATACAGTACAAAAATTCTGCTGTACAGCACAAAAATTTTAACGCACAATACATAAATTTTTTATGTATAACACAAATTTTTAAAGAATCACATGCTAAAAACATTAACTCACCTAATCAATAAATTATATTTGTAGTAAAAAAAATTATGTACTATATACAAAAATTTATGTGTTATGAATACAAATGTTTGTGTTATGTATAAAATTTTTTTATGTTATATTGATAAAATTTTGTAAATATGCAAAATTTTCTGTATTATGTACTTTAACAAAAAAATTTATACTAAAAAA
>NC_029793.2:128480274-128485670 GCF_000816755.2 Arachis ipaensis | reverse complement strand
TATTTTTATTTTTATTATTAAAAATTTAATAAATATATTAAAAAATAATTTTTTTTTAAAATTTTTTTAATCAATTTAATAGCACCAAACAAACACTATGAAATATAATTTATGAATATTAAAATGGTTGCCCTTAAAACCGTATGTATATATAAACATTGGCACTAACGTAAAACCATGTTCTGTTCATAGCTCCAGTCGCACTAAAATTCCCGAAATTACAACCTTGTCCTGTGTCAACTTCAATTTCGAGAGAGAGAGAGAGAGAGAGAGAGAGAGAGAGAGAGAGAGAGCAGCATTAGAGCCGGTTGACAGTGTTCTTAAGATGGATCAATAGCACAACAAGAAGCTATAACACATCAATTTGACAAACACAACTAAGACCATTAACCTTCTTCGACAGACACCTCCTACTATAACAGTATTTTCTCTTCGGGTTTCATTTTCTTCTTTGGGTGTTTTGTTTTCTTCGGATCGATTGCGACTCTTTATGGGTGGCTCGCTTTCTCACCCGCTGTTCATGCGGGTCTTTCCACCTTGGGTTGTCAAGAGGACAATGAGGGTTCTTGGTCAATTGGGATTTTCTATGGTGACTCACCCTTCACTCTTAAACCCATAGAATCGGTGAGTTTTTCTCAAAGTCTTCATCTTTCTGTTTTTATTTGTGGGGTTTATTGTGGTTTTTCTCACATGCATGCCTGTGTTGGTTTCTAATTTGAAGTTTTCATTTTCTTTTTTTGAAATGATGATTACTTCTTTTGGAGTGGAGGGGGTTTATATATATATGTATATGTATATATGTTGGTATGATTTATTTTTGAAATATTATGAGGTTGGTAGTTTTGCTTTTGTTCTGTTGTGCTTTCCAGTTTCATCATCTTCATAAGAGAAATTAATTTGAATTTTTAATTGGGGAGATTTGTTTTGGTGTGTATTATTTTTTGTTCCATGGAGGTAGATGGATGATGGTGTTTGATTGTGTGCAGGCGAACCTAGGGAACGACGAGAGTGCTGCTTGGCCAGTAGCCAATCCTATTGTGACATGTGCTTCTGTTTCTGATGGTGGTGCTCCCAGCAATTTTGTTGCTGATCCCTTTCTTTTCATTCAGGTAACAGGTTCTGGTCCACCCTTTGTTCCTTCTTATAGATACCTTGTGTTCTTGATTCTGTCAAAAGGTTTAGTATTTCCTTTGTTCTGTATTTAATTTTTTCCGTCTAGAATTTTCCTATGCAATTTTTACCAGCAAAGATCCTACCTATTCTTCAATACTAGTATTTTGTTAGTGAAGTCAACCTTTGCATTCATGTTGTTATTGTTACTCCTGAATAATTTTGAATAACTCGGTTGTGTCTTTAGAGTAAGGCTGAAAGCAGATAGGCGAACTACTCAATTGTAAGAAATGGAATGAGAAACAAGGCGACTTGTATGTTGTTCTTCTTCTCTGCAAGGTCTTGTTCTTAAGTACAAGGCAGCACATTTTTACTCTAAATACCATGAGGGATTTTTTGGTGAAAACATCGATCAGTTGAACTGTGAGGATCTCAGTGCAGAACATGTTAAGTCGGCCTTCTACTCACATAGTATTCGCCTTTTATTTGGGTACAACCAGTTAGTCGAATACTATGATATCCAGGGTCCTTTAATGCTTTTGAAAAATACAAACTGGCCCTATAGGTTGGTTATCTAGAATAGTTGCATAATCTATATTTTAACAATTAAAATTGGTTGATGATGTTAGAAGAAAAAAATAGAAGGTCAATTGGATTTGATATTGCTTGTTCAGTTGTTTGTTACATGGATAATTAGCGATCATTAATTCATTATGAACCTATTTACTCATGTTTACTTGCAATTCAGGGAGATGATTATTATATATTCTATGAGACAAAGAATGCAATAACCATGCAAGGTGATATTGGAGTCTCAAAAAGTACTGATAAGGGAGCAACATGGAAACACCTCGGAATTGCTTTGGATGAGGAATGGCACCTTTCGTATCCATATGTCTTTGAGCATGATGGGAAGGTAATTTTCAATGTTATAGTTAAGGATGCAATGCATATGACCTTGTATGTTGTTCATGTACTTGCTAAAGTAATTGGTTTAATTAAATTATAATTGTTGTCTTCTTCATTTTCCTTTTTCTTTTGTGAATTGGCAGAAATATATGATGCCTGAGGGAAGTAAGAAAGGAGACCTTCGTCTCTACGAAGCAGTTAACTTTCCCTTGCATTGGAAAGTGAAAAAGGTTCTCCTGAAGAAGCCCCTCATTGATTCCTTCATTGTCAACTATGGTGGAAGGTTTTGGCTTTTTGGCTCAGACCATAGTGGTTTTGGAACCGAGAAAAATGGGCAGTTGGAGATTTGGCATAGTAGTTCGCCTCTTGGTCCTTGGAAACCTCACAAGAAAAACCCAATCTATAATATTGACAAGAGTCAAGGAGCTCGCAATGGGGGCAGGCCGTTTTTATACGAAGGGAATCTTTATCGTGTTGGTCAGGATTGTGGCGACACATATGGGAGACGGGTGCGTGTCTTTAAGATAGAAACTCTTACTCCTGAAGAATACAAAGAAGTTGAAGTCCCTTCTGGCTTTGTTGAGCCAAAGAAGGGTCGAAATGCTTGGAATGGTGCTCGTTACCATCACCTTGATGTGCAACAGCTGCCATCTGGTGATTGGGTTGGGGTTATGGATGGAGATCGTGTTCCTTCTGGAGATTCAATCCGGCGGTTCATGGTTGGTTGTGCTTCCGTTGCTGTTGCTGCAGTACTTATTGTGTTTTTGGGCGTGTTGCTCGGGTTTGTGAATTGCATTGTCCCTCTCAATTGGTTCATTCATAACTCGGCAAAGAGGAATTTAACCGTCTTGTCTTGGGAGAGATCTAATGTGTTCTGTTCAAAAGTAAGACGGTTTTGCAGCCGGTTGAACAGAGCCCCGACCTTTATCCGAGGTAAGATAAAGCATAATGCTTGCGCCAGGAGGTTTATTCTTGTTATATTATTTGCAGTGGTAGTTGGCTTGATGTGTATAGGAGTTAGAAATATTTACGGAGGTAATGGATCAGAAGAACCTTACCCATATAATGGACAATATTCACAGTTCACCTTGTTAGCAATGACCTATGATGCTCGACTATGGAACTTGAAGATGTATATCAGACATTACTCGAGATGCTCTTCGGTTGGGGAGATTGTAGTGGTGTGGAACAAGGGAGTCCCTCCGAAATTGAGTGATTTTGACTCTGCAGTACCGGTGAGGATTAGGGTAGAGGACAAGAACTCTTTGAATAATCGGTTCAAGATTGACCCATTGATAAAGACGCGAGCAGTACTAGAGCTTGACGACGACATTATGATGACATGCAATGATGTTGAGCGAGGTTTCAGGGTGTGGCGTCAGCATCCAGATCGAATCGTTGGATTTTATCCCCGGCTTATTTATGGCAGTCCGTTGAGGTATAGGGGAGAAAAATATGCACGAAAGCATAAAGGGTACAACATGATTCTTACTGGTGCGGCTTTCATCGATTCTCAATTAGCTTTCAAGAGGTACTGGAGTGAGGAAGCCAAGCAAGGGAGGGAAGTTGTGGACAAGTTATTTAACTGCGAAGATGTTCTCTTAAATTACTTGTATGCGAACGCAAGCTCATCAAGGACAGTTGATTACGTGAAGCCAGCATGGGCAGTTGACACCTCGAAATTTTCCGGTGTGGCGATTAGTGGGAACACACAAGTGCATTATCGGTTGAGGAGCTCATGCCTCATGAAATTCTCGGAGATGTACGGAAGCTTGGCCGGTCGGAAATGGGAATTCGACAGGAGACAAGATGGTTGGGATGTATAGTAGAGAGAGAGATATTCATAGGTAGGTCATTTCCAACTCTTCTTTTTCTTTTTGAGGGTATAAAGTCTTCATTCTTTATACTTGTACCCCAACTGTGAATTTTAATTTAGGGGTTTATTCCAAAATAGAGTGTTCTGCAGCAACCATGTAAATTGGTTTTAAATTGGCCTTCAGTGTTCTGTTTTTTCAAATCAAAAGCTAGGCATAGAAAGTTATTCCTTAGAAACTGTAGTTTAATGCTGAAATTTCTATTTGTGATTTTTTAATATTTTTAAAAAATTAGTTTTGATGCATAATAGTATAAAGAAGTTTGTTATTTAATTAAAAAGATTTTGGTTCAGATTTAGTAATATTGCTTCTCTTATAGAATGTACCTAATGGATGATGATCTTGCAAGACAATAAAGTAAGAAATACAACATTTTCTGCACTATTAATTTTATGAATATTACCCTCCTGTGCAGTTAAAAATTTTGAAATTTCATCTACATTGTCTATTGTGTTAGTTGGATTCACTAACAACAAATAGGGATAATAGTTAGAGTGAATTACCAATTCGATCTCTTACAACAAACTGGGATAAAGGTTAGCGTGTGGTTTGTTAAATTGAGGTTTGAATAAAAGTGATTTTATAGAATTGATTTTGGGTAGAAGCAAGTTTGTGTCAATATGATTTATGTTTGGCAACTTTATACTAAAATTGATTTTGATAAAATAAATATTGTTTAGATAATATCAATTAAAATCACTTTTAGATAGATAATTATTAAAAAGGACATGGTATTAAATTATAATGTTATTTTTTTATATATGTTTAATTTTTTTATACTTTTTTTTATATGTTTTTATATAGTATATTCTTAGTACTTTTAGTACGCTATAATTTTTTACCATTATTATTATTTATGGTTAATTTTTTTGTTTAATTTATTTTACCTAATGGGATCAATAGATTATATTATAAAAAGATAATAATAAATATAATGTACAAAAATTATCATTATAAAAATATATAATGTCAAATAAAAAATTAATAAAAAATATAAATATTCCAATATTGTAATGTTTAAATTTATTAAAATCTCTTTGCAATTTTTAGGGCTGTTTTCCCCACTCGAAAGGACTTTTCACCCAAAGAAAAGAGCATTGTGCCCCCACTGAAAAAGCTTTTCATCCCATTAAATTACATGTTTTCACGTACGCGTAAATCTTCCATATTTAAATTTTTTAGCGGATCGATCCTCTTGTTATAAATGTTCTATATTTTTAGAAAAACGTCATTCCCCTTCCAATTACATAACCTCTCTTCTTTTGTTTTGTGTAATTTTCTTGTCAAAAAGAAGTTATTATTTACGTCACATTATGTTTCTTTTAAGACAAGGCAAATGTACATTTTTCTCCAAACCGAAAAGAAAACACATTTTCTTTTGCAAAACCATGAATACACGTATGTATTGTATCGGACTACCGGTTTTCATAGCATCTTCTGGTGTGTGTTTTTTTAACTTTCTAGAATGGTCCCTAAATTGTTCTTAAAATGATTTTTAGAATG
>NC_029793.2:128480003-128480252 GCF_000816755.2 Arachis ipaensis | reverse complement strand
AGTATGTTTGTGCCTATTATAAAATCACTAGCAATAAAAATTGTTCTATAATTTGAGAGATTTTTTTCCCCTTTCGGTGCTCTATTGCCTAGTAAAGATAACAAAGATATAATATTCCATCCCTTTCTTATTTTTCTTGATGCGATGTCCGAAGAATAAGATGAGTGGCAAATTCTTCACATAAAGCGTTGTTGGATCCCTAGCCTCAAAGAATGAGAACTACAGTCTAGAGGGATGATTCCGTCCTTT
>NC_029793.2:128452406-128479711 GCF_000816755.2 Arachis ipaensis | reverse complement strand
ATGTCATATACTTGCATTATATATAAATAATTAATTTCGTAATTAAATTTTTGTGTACATATAATAATATTTTTTTGTTAGATAGATTAAACAACCCTCAATTTTAAGTATTACATCACAAATTCACACATACTATCTATTTACACTCAATATTTTTAAGAATTTTTATCCACTATTTGATATTGCTAAGGTTTGAACTGAGCTACAACATATTAAAAGACATACTAATATACTATCTCAAGTTCTCAACTAGGCCTCAACTGCATGTAATAATGATTTTATTTCAAGAGACAATGAATTGCGAGCCTTATCACAGGCTTCAGCCATCGAATGTTGTTTATGCCCAAAAATCAATCTGGCCCCATCCCACATGGGTCTGAAATTTGAGGGTAGGATCCAATTCGGGTTTTTGGATATCCAAAATAAAATCTTAGATAAGATATGACTTATGACTTATAGTCATAGGTAGCATAACGACATTTCAGAAAGTTAATAGTGACAGCAGCAAGCCAGCAACGACCAACAAACTAGATTCCAAACATGAGGTAGAAAAATATTCCTTATCCACTTCTGTAAGTACATATTCTAACGTTTTAGTCACAGATATATTATTTTTTTATTTTAATATTTTACGGTTGTTAACACAAAAATTTGACGGTACAAGTGGCTCGACTATAATTGTTTGATTAAAAAATAAATAGACAAATATGTATGTCAAAATGTCATAGCACCTGAATTGTTAGGTCGAAGTACTATAACATAGTTTATTCAATGAGAGCATTGGCACAAAAATTTGATTGACCCTATAAGGAGTCGAGTTGATGATTTCTAAAAGTCAAAATGAGATAAAGACTTTTTATGAAATGTGGAGTTTGAAAACTAAGATAAAGAAAAATGTGGGATCACAAATTTGATAGTCAAGATTTTTCATGGTCAAGGTAGTATCATGGTATAAGAAATAGGAAGAAGTTAGATCGTAGGAAGAGAAAAACACTCTGTAAGTCTATCTTTTGGTCTATAAATAGCAAAAAGGCAGAAGTGAGAAGGGACTCCAATTTGACATTACCATATCACATAAAAACTCTACAAAATCTAAAGTCACACTGATGTCAAAGAGATCTATGAAGTGCAAGTGCATGTAAGTGTCTGGAGTCAAATTTTCTTTTCCTTGTTCATCTTATTTTCATTATTTTAAATTTTCTCTTTTATTTATCATTGGTAATTCCTATTATTTTTCGTTTGTTTATTCACACTTAAATTTGTTTGTTAGTTCAATTATAGTTCTTATTTATTTCATTTCTTTTTCTTGTTATTTTCTGACTCTTTTCTTTCGAGCATTTTATTTCCGAGTTTTTATCTCGATTTATTTATCTTCTTACTTTACAATTAGTTACAAATATTTCAACATACACAGTTTCGATACCTACGCTAAGTAATTTTTGGGTAGCGCTCACTCTTTTTTAGAGAAGTCGTATCTACTGCTCTCCGAATTGAGATCTTGATACAAGTTTGATTCGATACTTTGTCGAGATTACCAAAAATCAAGTCAAACAAATTGGCACCCCCGGTGGAACTCTGGGTTAAGCTAACGTGTCAAGTGTTGTATGCGATTACACAATGACAAATTAAGAATGTCTGATAGAGCCTCAATTTCGACTGATACATTGAATAATGATACTGGAGAGTCTACGAAAGGCCCCGAGACAGAGGCTTAGCAGGCATCCCAGGTCAAAGAATCAACCCTGATATCATAGAAGGAATTCTATCGACTGTACCTGTCACGTGGCCTCCATATGGGTTGCCTCCAAATTATTCTGTACTATTAGAAAATCCCAATATGGAATATTTAAGAGGCACAACCACTACAAGGAACAATCCCTTGTACAATCCTATATCTCCTTTGGGTTATCCTCCAGTGGGTATACCAACTAATTATAATCCTAATAAGGTGAATTACAATGCTTATCAATATTTGATGAATAATCCTCCATATTTGGGGTCAATTCCTATGTCACAACCTACTTCAACAATGCCAAATATCTTCTCGACAGAAGCGTAGGGGCAACAAAGTTTCCAATGGGTGGAACACATACCTCGATTTTTTCAAAAATGTCAAGACAAATTTCTGTCGGAAATGACGTCTCCTAGTACGGTCAAATACTCGGCCATATTCAGACAACAAATCGAGGAGAGTCATCATGACTTAGTCAATATGCTTACGCAACAGATGGTTACAGTATTGAATCCAATGATAGAAAATAACAATGTTAGAATATAGCAAGTCACTCGACGAGTCGATGATATTATAGGAGCAATCAATCGATCGCTTGTACCACTCATAGGTGGAATAAATCCCAATAATCCACCCGTAAATACTATACTGGGGAGATAATCCAAACAAGGTATTAAATGAGGCTAGAGCAAATAATGTTGCTCAAGCTTATGGTCAAAACATAACCCAAGCTGTCGAACAACTCTTAAATAGAGCAGGATTAAACATAGGGGTGACAAATCAACCTTACTTCATATCTCCTTTTTCCGATTATGTCTTACAAGCTAAACTCTCCAGAGGAGTCAAAACTTTGAAGTTCCTCACCAAATTTTCAAGTGAGAGTGGAGAATCGACTGTCGAGCATGTGGCTTGATATAGAGTTAAAATTGGAGAAATAGCTGGTAATGAATATTTGAAAATGAGATACTTCTCTTCTTCTCTCACAAAGAATGCCTTCACTTGTTTTTCAAACTTGCAACCCCAAATTCGATCCATAGTTGGGCTCAGTTAGAAAGAAGTTTTCATTATCAGCTCTTTAGAGGTGAAATAAAAGTAACGCTAGCCGATTTGTTCACAGTAAAGAGAGAAAAAGCAGAGTCAATCAACGACTACTTAATATGATACAAGAATATGAGAAACAAATATTTCACTCCTATTCCTGAGTCTGAAGTAGTCAAGATGGTCATCAATGGTTTTGATTTCAATATTCGAAAGAAATTAATAAGCTAGCAAATTTTGGATTTAGCTCAGCTGTCTGATAAAGTGCAGCAAATCAAAAAACTAAATAAAAAGAAAGAGGAACTAGAGTCAAATAAAAGAAAGCCTTTCTTTAACAAAAAAGTACATTACGTCGACTGTATGAGCTAGAAAGAGTCCCATAATGAATCTGCTTTTGCTGCAAAATTAAAAGATGGACCGCCATATGTGTGTCAATCTCTTAATCCAGCAAAAGACAAACAACTTGATTTGACAAAAGCGGAACACATATTTGACATGGTATTAAAAGACAAACAACTTGTACCACCCGAAGGAAAGAAAATGCCATTTGTTTCTGAAATCAGAAATAAAAAGTTTTGTAAATTCCACCAAGCATCTGGGCATTATACTAATAATTGTGTATATTTTAGGCACTTGATACAAAAGGCTATTGAAGATGGTACACTAAAGTTTGCGGAGAAGCCTAAAATGAAAGTAGACTCTGATCCTTTTCAAGTTACGTCAAAATTTGCTGAAATAGAAAAAATAACTTTTGCGATCAACATGGCCTCTGTCGAGCCTATGGGAAAAGGTGATCAGTTCGAACTCGACATGTTCAAAAGAGAAAGGCCTATCTATCCAAAGGCAAGAGTGGATTTGTTGGATTTTTTGCTAAGACAAAGGGAAGAAGAAGAAAATGTTGCCATATGTCCTCGATGCAGTGCTTTATTCGACATATTGATGGTCGTAAAACCAACTCGTATCAAGTAATACCACGTTGAGTGGATATCGTTCCCACAATGATTAATAGACTAAGCAAGCAATGATTAATTGAGTATTCTAATTAGACAGATTAAAATCTGGAGTTGAGAGGTATTAAAGTGTAAAAAATAGAGAGCTAAAAGAAAGCAAATATGAATTATGAGAAAAGTAATATGAATAAAAGTGTTAAGGCTTTGGAGATGTCAACTCTTCAGAAAAATCAATCCTGATGTTTATTTAGTTAAGGCTTACAGAGATCCTTCACGATAAATCATAAGTAATCAAACTCCAATTCCTTGGCATTTTAATTTCTCTTTAACCCAATTAATCACTAATTCCTTAGTCAATTATTTAAGAAAAGAGGTTAAGCATAATTCTGATTTATATTCACATAAGATTCAAGAGTGATCCTAGGTTGAATTATATGTCACACACTTTTTAATGCACTATTCCTAGTTAGATTAAAAATTCATGAAAATGAGTTTTCAAGCTAATTCTAATATTAAAATTTTCAAAGTAATACTAAAATCTAAATCGGAGTTAGAATATTTTCCAACAGTTTTAATATTTAGGGGGTGAAGAAGGAAAACTCAATTATGAAATAGATCAATGTAAAAATCTCAAACAAAATAAAACACTTAGATTAATAATCCATAAAAAGATGAACAGAGCTCCTAACTTTAACAGAGGAGGTTTAGTTGCTCATAATGCAGAGAAAATCAAAACAGAATTGTAAATTGTGATAAGATGTAAAGTGATGTCCGTTAAATGGTTCCTTGGACTTATTTATTTTATAACCTGAACCTAACTTTCAAATTCAAAACAAAATCAAATCAAATCTTTTCTAATTAATCTCTAAAAAGTGATATTCTCCTTGTAATTAGGATTCAAAACTTGACAGTTGCTTGCTTGAAATAATGGGCCATGCAATTGATCTTGGGCTTGGCATAGCACTTGATAAAAGCGGAATGGCATGCCAAGGTGCTTTGGTGGTCACTAGAGCTTGGCCCAATATGTGAGGCATGGGCATGGCACTTGGTAGAGTTGGCGTGGCACTTGGTGAAGGTGGCGTGACACGCAATGGTGTTGATGTCTTAGGAGGCTTCTTGGTTTTTGGCCCAATGTGCCACTTGAGAGAGTGGCGTGGCACGCCCATTCATAGAAGGGAGTCAAAGGCATGGCACGCTGGTGGACTTGGCGTGGCACGCCATGGGTGCCTTGGTCCCTAGACGTGTCTTCAAGACTTTGCATGGCACGCCATTGGGAGGGCGTGGCACATCCTCTTCCTTGGGAGTTGTTTGATCTTGGCATGGCACAACAATGGGAGGGAGTGGCACGCCCTTGGTGTGACTTGGGGACATTGCACGCCAGTTTTGGGGGCCTTCGAAGGCGTGGCATGCCGGTTTTGGGCGTGGCACGCCGGTTTTGAGCGCTGTTTTTACAACCTGAAAGGTTCTGGTTGTGCATGGCTCAAACTGAACGTCCACTATTGATACATGCATATTGTTTTGAAGCTCTAGATGTTATCTTTCTAACACTACTAGAACTGCCTCATTTGGACCTCTATAGCTCAAGTTATGCTCGCTTGAGTATGAAGAGGTAAGAATTGACAACATTTACAAATTCTCTTCGAAGGCATTGCACTTCCCTGGGGCTTCTCTACTTGTTCCATTTTTTCTTTGTTCTTGTCTAAAATATTTTAAAAATCTCCTAAACATATCAAATCTTAAAACAACTCCACGTAAAATCAATTAAGTCATAAGAATCTCTATTGTAATGAGAAAATCACTAACTTTATTCAAAGGAATGATAAAGAAAAACAAATAAAGATACTCATGCATTACACATCAGTTGCTAAGGCCTTCGACTCTTATAAAAGGAGTAGAGAATGGGTTTACCAAGAGGAATTGAGGCAAACCCAATTAAAGTAGGGAGGAAAGAGTCGAGACTCGTCCAGCATGCCTGTTAAGCAACAGATGCATACTATCATCACAGTCAATCAGAAACCTCAAGGAGTATCAAACCGGACTAGAATTCCTCCTGCTAACATGTCGAATAATAAATGGGTTTAGAACAATGCTACAAACTACTCAAGGAATTAAAATTTCAACATTTCTAGAGATGGTTTTGAAAATTGGGCTGGGAATTAAAAGAGGGGTGCCTCTCGACAAGGGGCATACGGGAGAGGCAGAGGTCAAACGCAATCTCGATGCAACTCCCAGGATAGAGCTTCCTTCATTCCAAGAGCCATCGCTCAGGCACAGGGTGCTTACGTCAACACAAAGGGTCAGTACCCAGAGTTGACTAAAAAGGGAAGATCGACTCAAAAATAAGTATAGGAGGAGGATAAAGCACCATCGGTGATTAAGAGCCAAGAGTAAACAAACGTATCGAAGGAAACTTCATTACCCAAACCAACTTCCAAAGGAAAAGAAGAGGAGGAAGCGTTGATAGAAACATTTAACTTAGGATTCGAAGACGACCTAGATGTGATGTTTGGAGAAGCTGGTTTTGGATATGTGGCTATGGTGTTTGTTCTCCTTTTCGACTTCTAGAGCAACCCTGACAAGCTTTGGAATTGTCTCAAAGGAGATTGTGATGATGTCATCCTAGGAGACGAATGCATGTTTGTCAAGAATGGATTGATTAAAGAAGGTTTGTTCGAGAAAACCTAATGAAATCACCAAAGGTCATAACCTTTGCACATTAAAGCTAAGGTCGAGGAGAAGCGATTAATTTATTGCCTAAAAGTATGCTATCCTTGTTCCAAAAGACAGTAAAAAATCTAATAAAAATAAACTTGGTTGTCATTGGGTTTAATGGTAAGTCGACAACCGCATTGGGAATGATTCCACTCAGGGTCAAGGTAGAGAGTGTCGAACAACTAACATTGTTTATAATAGTACCCACCAAAGCAACTTTTAACATGTTATTGGAAAGAGATTAGATCCATGGAGTAGGGGCAATACCCTCGACTCTACACCAGAAATTGGTGCTTTGGGATGAAGACAGGAGGATTGAAGAGATTGAAACTGATGAAAGTCCTTGCTATGTCAAACAGATGAATGTTATCATACTAGTGTCCAACTATTAGATATTGATATGAGCACTTTTGACCCTACTTTCATCAAAACTTGCTATGTAGGGGCTTATGACATGAAGTTGGCCCCTAAGGCCAAGGAGAACTTGGCCATAAAATCCATTTGATGGATATATTGAGCCATTTGGCTCGACTCTCAGCCTATATGGCTGAGAAGAAGGAATGCACTAGATTGTATATATGATCTCGACCCCTTAGAGTTCGAGAAATCTGATTTATTTTCAGAAGGTTTACACAATAAAAAAGTTGAAGTACAAGATCCTCTTGATGAAGTCGAGATTGATGGAGAAGGTCGAGTTACTTATGTAAGCAAGTGCTTAGATCCTGATTTCAAAAAGGAGTTAATAAAGGTATTCGAGAAATATCAAGATTATTTTGCTTGGCAAATGAAGAGATGCTTGGATTGGATAGATCTCTAGTTGACCATAAGCTTCTTATCCTTAAGGACGCTCAACCTTTTAAGCAAGCTCCAAGACATTGTGCTCCTGAAATCATGGAAAATATTAAAGAGGAGATCGAACAATTGTTAAAAGCTGGATTCATTCGAATAGCCAGGTATGTCGATTGGATTTCTAATATTGTGCCTGTAATTAAGAAAAATGGAAAACTAAGAGTGTGTATTGATTTCAGGTATTTGAATAAAGCTTCTCCAAAAGATGAGTACCACATGCCAATTGCAGAGATGTTAATCGACTTTGCAGTATGAAGCGAACTTCTGAGCTTTATGGATGGATATTTGGGATATAATTAAATATTCATATCTGAAGAGGACGTGTCAAAGTCGGCATTTTGATTCCCAGGAGCAAATGGCTAGTCATGCCGTTTGGTTTAAAGAATGCAGGGGCAACGTACCAAAGAGCAATGAACTCGATTTTTCATGATTTTAATGGTAAGTTCATGGAAAATTATATCGATGATGTGGTTGTGAAGTCCGAGTCGAAACAATCTCATTTAGAAGAAGCTAATTTTAAGAGAATGAGACACCATCGACTGAAAATGAATCCATTAAAATGTGCTTTTGGTATATTTGTAGGAAATTTTATTGGATTTATAGTGCAGAAAAAAGGAGTAGCCATCGACACTAACAAGTGCAAGGTTATTTTTGACTCACCACCGCCTAAGAGCATGAAAGAACTCCAATATTTTTTGGGTAAAGTAAAATTTCTTCGACATTTTATTTTAAACCTATCAGGTAAAACGAAGGTATTTACTCTGTTTTTGAAATTGAAATAGGGAGAAAAGATCAAATGGGAGGATGAGCATCAAGAGGCATTCAATTAGATAAACCAATGTTTGATTTCACCACTGATCCTAGCGCCTATCAAGCAAAGTTGATCTTGAAATTATATATAGCTGCATCAGAAACAACATTAGGAGCATGTTGGCGCAAGAAGATAAAGATGGTAACAAAAGAGTAGTTTACTATTTAAGTCGAATGTTGACTGATGTAGAAACCAGATATAGTGCGGTCGAAAAGTTTTTGCTTAGCCCTTTATTTCTCTTGTACTAAACTGAAAAGTTATTTAATTGGAAGATATATTTATGTCATGTCGAAATTTGAAGTTATCAAATACATGTTTTCTTATCCAATTTTAAGAGGTCGAATTGACAAATGGATGTTAGGATTAATCAAATTCTCTTTATTTTACGTCCCTGCTAGAGCTGTCAAAGCGCAAGTGATTGCTGATTTCCTATCAAATTACCCTTGTGTTGACATTGATGATAAGATCGTAAAAAATGTTACTGGATATGTAGAACTTAAACTTTGGAGGTTATTTTTTGATGGATCTAAGCATCAGCATGGGATAGAAGTTGGGATAATGATAATCGCCCTGACGATGTGCCAACTAAATTTATGTTTCGACAAGAGCTGAAGTTGTCAAATAATAAATTAGAATACGAGGCCTGATCATTGGGTTGGAATTACTAATTGAAAAAGGGGCTCGAAAAGTTAAAATTTTAGGAGATTCACAATTAGTGATTCAACAATTGGCTAGAAATTATCGTGTTATAAACTAAAATATGGCTAAGTATTTTGCAGTAGCAGTTCAACTATTAGCTACATTCGACTCCGTATCAATAAAGCACATATTTAGAGAGTCGAATCAAGAAGCCAATGAATTGGCTCAAATGGCTTTCGACTATAAATAATCTCCCAATTTGATGAAAGAGTTTAGTGAAATTGATATTAACTTAACTCCTTTGGATTTTAGAGAAGTTTGTTGTGCAAACACAATAGAACCAAGTGATTGGAGATTCAAGATCATCGATTATCTTAAAAATTCCAATCAAAGAACAGATTGCAAGGTTAAATACCTAGCCTTGAGCTTTGTATTAATTAGAGGAAATTTATTTAGGAAAAGTATCGTTAATTCTTTACTCTAGTGCATTGGTATTCAAGAAGCTCATCTAGCTATGGCTGAGATACACGAAGGTATTTGTAAAGCTCACCAGTCTAGTCGAACGATGCATTGGGTCTTGTGTTGACAAGGACTATGTTGGCCTTCAATGATAAAGGATTTATTGAGTTTGCTCAACACTGTGATCAATGCCAAAGGCATTCACCTATTCAGAGTCCCTGCCTCTAATTTACATGCTATAGTCAAATCTTGGCCATTTAGGGGATGTGCTCTCGACTTAATAGGAATGATTCACCATCCTTCAACTAAGGGACATAAATTTATCTTAGTAGCAGTAAACTACCTTACAAAGTGGGTGGAAGTTGTATACATAAAAGAAGTTACTCAAGTTAAGATAATTTATTTCATTGAGGAATCGATTATTCATAGATTTGGCATTTTCCAGACTTTGACTACAGATCAAGGGACCATGTTTATAGGTCGACAAATAAAGGGATTTGTCGAATCACGAGGCATTAAAATAATACATTTGACTCCTTATTGTGCACAAGCTAATAGCCCAGTCGAGGCATCAATAAGTCTCTAATAAATTTGATTAAAAAACATATTGGGATATTGCCTCGAAACTGGCATAATACCTTGAGTTAGGTATTATGGGCATATCGATGCTCACCTAAGGAGGCGACAGGGTGGACACCTTATGAACCTGTATATAGCCACAAGGCTGTTTTGTTACTTGAGATAAATTTGCAGACCATTAGAGTGGCTAAGCAAAATGATTTGCCTGTTGAACAATACAGGTCGAGTATGATAGATGAGCTAAATGAATTAGATCAAACTCGACCAATGGCATTAGAGAGAATGATTCGACAGAAAGAATCGATAGCTAAGTCATACAACAAAAAAGTAAAGAAAAAGCGATTTGAAGTTGGTGACTTAGTTTTGAAATTAGTTCTTCCTACAGAGCAAGTTAAAGAAAAATGGTCACCATTATGGGAAGGACTTTTGAAGGTCGAAATAATATTTGATGGCAATGAGTATGAGCTAAGAGATATAAGTATTGATCGATAGTTAGGACACATAAATGGAAAATATCTCAAAATATACATTACCAATAAAGCAAAATGTGATAGTTCATACAAAATAATGGTTACATACGAAAAGTCTACCACCAGTTAAAACAAATCAAGATTCAAATGAAGTCCTAAATCTAAGCTTCAAGTCCTTTTGTTTTCAACTCAAGATAGTAGCAGCTTCAGAGGCCTCATGTTTAAATTTGTTAGCTTGAGTGATGGCTTCGACTAAAGCAGGTCAACTTGAGACTTTGGAGGAATGCACCTTCTTGATTTTATGGAGTCAGAATGTGAGAGTTGAATTGGTTGTTGCAATTTTTCCCTTAGTGGCCTTCAACTGAGCTAATTCTTTTTCAACAGTTTCAATTCTCGATGCCAGGGTTTGCTCTTTGGTCCGACTCTCTGATAAAACTTCTTCAATTTGAGACTTGGCCATTTTGCACTTCTTTAGCTGAGAGTCATGGGTAGCTAAGGCTTCAATCAATTTGTCTAAGTTTTCCTCGACCGTTTTAGACTTAGAAATATAATTATAAATATCTTCGATGAAGACACCTAGAGCTGTATGGATTTCAGCTGGGATTTTTTGTCAAGGAAACTAAGAGCATCAAAGAGTCGAACCTTTAGGTCAGCATTGTTGTTGATCTTCTCCAAAGGATGGTTGAGGCAGTCGAGAATTATGCTTACTCTTTTGACAACCCGAGGATTAGGACCTGGTGGCAATTGAGGCTTGATAGAAGTAACCTCCTATTCATGGGTCAAAATAATTGGCTCTGATTCTTGAACAGAAGGAACAATTTCTGGCTCCTGACCATAAGAGGAAAAATCTCTTGTTTCTTCTGAGGAGTATACTTGTCGAGCCTCTAAAAAAGTGTTGGTAAGATCAAAGTCGAAGTCTTCAAAATCTAAATCCCCAGCCTCTGGTGCAAGAACATGGAATGGGGGATCTAAGTCCTATTCAACGGCAGTTGGATTCTCGTCCAGAGTAAGTGTAGAAGTGGCTGCAGCAATTGTCGAAAAAAGACCCGATTCTCGATGTGTTTCCATATCACTCGGCAAAGGCATATAGCTCGTCTGCAAAATTAGATAGGTATGTGAATATGGACAAACAAAAATCAAATAAGGAAATGGTAAAAATTTACCAAGGCTTGAGAGGCAGCAGTCGACGGACTAGGCTGTATTGGACTTAAAATAGGAACATGTGGTATAGTCACCGGTCGAGAAACTATGGGAGGAGTAGGTTGAGTCACCTCAGTCTCGACATCGGATGGGTCAACTTCTAGGGACTAGTTCAAAACGACTCTCTACCTCGACCCTAGATTTGGAGTTTTGTTTCAGCTGTTTAGAATGAATAGCATAAAAGGGTAAGTTATATTCAAAACAAACGCATACTATAAAGCTCACAAAAGTTATAGAAATACTTTGGAAGAAAGAGTGGGTTTTATTTTTTGAACTTTCTTGGGATTAGCCCCAAGAAGGATGTCAACAGCACCTCGCTTTTTCGAGAAAAGAATGGCCTCACTCGACCGCCCTCTACCCCGACCCCGTTTGGACTTGGTCTTCTTTGGAGCAGCATCTTTCTCTGTCTCCTAATTTTCTTCGACTGGTTTGGGATCGGGAGCTGTACCTGCTATCTCTATAGGCCGAGTAGTTGAAAGACAGCGAGGGTATAAAATAAATAAGGACTTAAACATTAATGTTTTAAGAAAACATGGTACCTGGAGGATATCCAGTGATCATTAAAGTTTTAGGAAAACATGGTATCTGGATGATATCCAGTGATCCTCGTTCGACCATGAATCTTATCCCTGAAGCCCCTCTAATATAGACAACACCAGTCGTGTTTATGCCCAGGGTTCGAGGATCTTTCTTTTGGAGTCGGTAGTCCACTTATAAGACTCCTTTAGGAGGGTCAGGTAGTCGATCAGCAAGACCAAAACGGGCATTGGAAAAAAAATGAACTTGAATTTTCACATAAAATGTCTTTTATAAACATAAGGGTCTCGAGCCAGAGCTTTGATGTAACGGTTGAGACACCTATGGAAGTGTGCTTCCTTCTTCTTCTTTTCCCATACCTCCAATGCCTTGATTAAAACGTACCTTACGTTCCTGAAATGTCATTCACCTTATAGTATTTTTCGAATGCAACAATCTCGTCGATGTGCTCACCTTTGGTTTTCTTCGACGCTGCAGCAGTCTGTGCTGTAGGAAGAACCAAGTTAGAAAGTGCTTGCTCGGACAAGGGGCAGTGAGAATTGTAATAGGTTGACTACCACTTGTAGAAGGCAAATGTCGAGAGAAAGCAAAACTTGATATCATATCTTTGATATTAAGATGTCACCCTTTGGTGATTAAGGTCCAGAATTTGATCAAACTCTTCTAAACTCAACACCTTATAATGGATCATTTGTACTCTAGGGTCGAGAGAAAGAAGAGAGAGCAACGCTTGTGCAAGGCCAAACTACCTTGACACAAATTGGTAGGGAATAGGTGATCAATTTCTTTTTCAGAGTGATGGTCAACTCATGAGGGAGACCCATAGGAAGAATTTGGGCAGTTAAGGTTTTCGACCATAGCTCATCAACAGTATCTTGATTTTTAGGTTTGAGGTTAGTGAAAGAATGGAGATACCTCACACCACTCTTTTGACAGGTAAATGGGTTTGGATAGTAAGAAGAGTCATCATTAGTCTTGATGTTGAGAAGAAGATTGATAAAGCAGCAAAAAGCATCGATAGATGACATGCCTTTTGGTTTTGACCAGAAAAGAAAAGAAAGTTGAATACCATCAAGTTGAGCTTTTGGAATTTCAGAAGAAGAGGTAGTAAATTGAGGTTCGAACACATCTTTCAACCATAGGTTTACAATCTAGATAGGACCAAATGGATTGACCGAGGACTCACCTTGTTGAATCTCACTAACCACTAAAGAAAATGTTTCATATAATTTACTCAGAATTAGAGAGAGGAGATTGACATATTTGTTACAGTGAAGCATGATAGCCAGCAGCAGATAATTGCTTTTTGGATCTGAATTGATTTTGGACAAAAAATAAAAGCATTCAGCCACAAGAGTAAGAAAGTATGAGAAGGGACTTCAATTTGAACATTACCACATCAAATAAAAACTCTACAAAATCCAAAGTCACACTGATGCCAAGAAGATCTATGGAGTGCAAGTGCATGCAAGTGTTTGGAGCAAGGTTGCGAGAATCGAACCGATCATTGAACCGGTCAAGTGATTAGTTTAACGGTTCAATGGTTCAACCGTGGTCAAACTGTGGTTGAACCGATTTAATTAAATATACAGTAAAATCATTAAAATCTAATATACAATTTTAAATATTCAAATTCAATTATTTCTAAACTAATAAATTTTAAAATAAACTTTTTAATTAACTTCTAATAAGTTCTTATGAGAAAATCAGCAATAATTCTCAGAACAAATACTCAGAATCCAAATCCAACAAACTAATTCTGCAGAAACAAGTTTCTAGAGTTTCAGGAAACAAAGAACAAGAAGAGTACTTAAAAAAAATAATTAGAAATGAATTAATTGTGACTAATCAATAACAAACATAAAAAAATAGCAACTCATAATTAGATTTTAGTAACTCAGAATCAGTAAATTAATAAAATAAATAAACATAAACTGAAGCAAATATACTCATAATAAATATTATTGGGTTATTCCAGGTTCTATAATCATATAAAACTATTCCTCCAGAATGGCTAGTGGTACACAGGTACAACTTCAAGTGCAGAGTGGATTTAACGTGGTACGATTTGCCACCAAAGATCTCATCAAGATAGTTCTTGCCATCCAAATCCAACGATTCTGGAATTCTTTGATCGAGGAAAGTGTGGTTATTAGTGTTACTAGCCTATTGACAAAAACATTTTGAAAAAACCCTAGAAACAAAAATGTCGATGCTGCTGTTACGGTGGCAAGGGAGGGAACAAAGCGAAGAGCAAGGGAAAATTCAGGGAGGATTTTGTTAGTGGATTCTGAGTATTGAAAATTTTGTTGAGGAGAGTTGGATGAAAGAGCTCATGGTAAAGAATTAGAATGAGAGGAAGAAGAGGCTCTGATAGAAGAAGATGGAGAAGATAGTGGTGGGGTTGATGGTGGGGGGGCGTGGCTTCCTTGTTTGCTCTGATAGGATTTCACAAATTAGGATTAGATTTTGGTGAGACTGAGAGAGATGGGAGAGGGAGGGCCTTCTATCCGTGTGTCTTTTATTATTTAATTTTTTTTGGCAAGGGGTCAAAACGACACCATTTTGCTGTGGAGGAGTAAACCAGTACTTTAAAAACCAGACCGGTTCATTCAGTTCACCGGTTTGACCGATTTTTTTACCTATTTTTTGCAGACTGGTTTTAACCATCAACCAAACCGGTTTTTGATTAACTCGGTCAAACTGGCCGGTCTAGTCCAGTTTTCAGAACCTTGGTTTGGAGCCAAATTCTCTTTTTCTTGTTCATTTTATTTTTATTATTTTAAATTTTTTCTTTTTTATCGTTGGTAATTCCTATTATTTTTCGTTCATTTATTTCACACTTAAATTTGTTTGTTAGTTAAGTTACATTTCTTATTTATTTGATTTATTTTTCTTGTTATTTTCTGATTCTTTTCTTTCGAGAGTTTTATTTCCGAGTTTTTATCTCAATTTATTTATCTCTTTTCTTTGTAATTTATTACAAATATTTCTACATATACAATTTTGATACCTATGCTAAGTAATTCCAAGGTTGAGCTCACTCTTTTTCAAAGGAGTCGTATCTGCTCTTAGAACTGAGATCTTGATACAAGCTTGATTCGACACCCTGTTGAAGTTACCAAAAATCAAGTGAAACAACGGTATTATTATATTTTCAATCTTTGATGTTTTTTTCAATTTGTTTATCTTTAATATTTTTGTTATCTTGGTCTATCGAATTCATGGTGTGCCAATTGTATATTTATCATTCTTTTGTCGATGTAAAACAAAAAGGTTGTATGTTATAACTTAATAACGGGATTTCTTTTTTTAAAATTAAATAAATATATTATTTATGAAAATTTGTAAAGCACAAATATTTATTGATTTACATGATGTATCATATATCGGGTACTGTGACCTGAGTGTAATTAAAAGCATATCCCGACGACTAAACACCCAGGATATAATACAACACGACTTTAACATATTCTAGATAGACTCGGGATGTGACACAAAACGAGAAACAAATACTGAGTCATAGTACTCGAGATACGCTTGTAGAGAAAAAGCGGTCACAGTACTCGAGATGCATACATAGTAAAAAACGAGGTCACAGTATCCGAGATACGCGTATAATTATCTTGGTGTCTCTGCACCCTAGATAACTAAGAGAAAAATTCTATATAAGAAACTTTCTGGCTTAACCATTAGTCACGACACATCCGTATCTCTATTCTCTGTCTTTATCCTTCTTTTCTGTGCTCATGGATAATAACTAGTCCTTTTTTGTTGTAATTTATCCTAATGAGATAATAAGAAATGGTGATAAAAGAGTGATTTTTGAGTCTAATTCAACTGTGATATTGTGCACTTACCGTGTTGATTCTCTAAATGCGCTAAAGACTGTCATACTAAGCAACATGGAGGCAATAGGTTCCAATGAGGTTGGACGAGTTATGTATAGATTTTTATCAATGCTTTCGAGTGGAGGATTTGCTATAACAAGTTATTCTAGCTCAATGTTGATCAGCATATGAGGGTAATGTTTGACGTACATGTTAGCCTAATGCTACAACATGTGATGGAGGGGTATACTGTGGTTCATGACGTGGGTGGTGGTTATGGGTCGTCCTCTTCGAGGCCACAAGTAGTCCTGTTAGAGGCAAGACCGATTCACTTCGCCCAGCCTCGTGATAATGTCAAAGAGATGACAACCAGCGTGATTCGAATTATATTGCTGAAACCGGATCGTCCGACGAGAGTGATTCATCTAATGAGTATGTGCTGTAGACTCCCACTGGTGGAGGTTGTAACACCCTAATTAGCCTAAGCTTTACCTCGCGTCGTAAAGCGAAGGATAATCAGCGATTACGACAGTTCTAAGCTCATACATATAATATATAGAAAGAATTAATATTATCTAGAAGCCCAATGAAGGATATAGCTCAAACTTAGGATATGAAAAGAGAAAAATGTATAAACAGAGCAACTAACTTAAAGCACAAGAAATAGATACAATTTATATCAAAATATCATAGTATAATGTCATAAGGATCTAGTCACGGCTCGCGGAGTTTAAGCCGGCTAGTCATATACAGACCATACATGAAACAAGACAGTAACAACAGCTTATACAAGTTTATTCTCTCAATACATGCCTCTAGGCTAAATAAAATACAAAAGTGAGAGATGTATAGCAAAATAAATAAAGGGACTCAAAAGGTATCCAGATCCTCCGCTTCTGTCACCATCCAGGCAAC
Source organism: Arachis ipaensis (assembly GCF_000816755.2). Lineage (NCBI taxonomy): Eukaryota > Viridiplantae > Streptophyta > Magnoliopsida > Fabales > Fabaceae > Arachis > Arachis ipaensis. The sequence continues at coordinate 128,462,990 of NC_029793.2, read as the reverse complement.
TCACCGAGGTGGGTTGTGACTTGCATCTGAAAAATAACAATAACGTATGGAATGAGAACCGGAGGTTCTCAGTATGGTAACAGTGCCCAATAATGTAAGATGTAAGGCTCTGGGACGCCGAAGGCAATCCTAGAACTTCACATCACATACGGGTATTCAAGCTTAGAATAAAATAAATAAATATATAAAGAACTTAAACCATAAACTGGGTTATCTAAACTTAGGGGAATTCTAACTAATACTAATCACACCGCTGTATCCCACAGCCTTCGCTAACCTAACCTCCGTGCGATCCCATCTCCACCGCCTACCTAACCTCCTTAGCACCAAACAAACACAATTAATGCAAGCAAGTAATACATAGGTAATAATCATATATAGCAAGTATTTCAAGAAGCAAGTAGACATATTATACAATTAGTCAAACCCAAGTAGTCAAAGCAAACAAGCACATAAGAGATGCATATGATGAATGCATGTTCTATTGGCTCATGATATCACTTGTCGGTCTATAAATGCCAACCCGACACACCCTTTCGGATGTCGCCTTTCTGCCACTTCCGAGGATATAGCGCCTGTCACGCTTTTGTTCCGAGGATATAGTGCCTAGCACACTATCGTTCCGAGGATGTAGTGCCTGGCACACTCTTGCGGCAGAGAAGGAAAACAACAACAACATATAATTCATCACAAATCATTCCAAGGATATAGTGCCTGGCTCACTATCCACATCCACAAGTCCATCAATCTCAAATCATCATCATTTCTTATCTCAAATCACTTCCAATTATCAACTCTCAACATTCCAAGGATATAGTGCCTGGCACACTTTCAACATCCATCAGAATCATCCGTTCCTTTTTGAGTCCTCAACTCATCACATCCAATATCAATTCATACTCTCTATCCCAAACTCATCAATTCATCAGTGTCTCAATTTATCATTTGCAATCACCCAGTTCACTACTCTTCTCCTCTCTCAACTAAACTCATCCTCGGTATACCAGAAACTTAAACCTTCGTTTACAAACCTGTCAAAATGACATCAACCAAATCTCTAAAGTTCTTTCCCAAGTTCTCATACCCAAAATTAAGCCTAAAAGTCTAAAATTGGTGTCACAGAAACTTAAAATCTTGTTGGAAATGTGAAAATAGTTGAAAACAAATTTTAAATTTGAGAAACAGGGCGTGTGCGTACGCATAGGGGTATGCATGCGCACGCCCGGAAAGTTTTCAAAATGTGTGCGTACACACAGGGGTGTGCGTACGCACAGGTGCCAAAATTCATACTATCTGTTCACTCGCACAACCTGTGTTAGCGCCCCAACAGACAATCCTTCCCAACTTGTGCGTGCGCACAGAGCTGTGTGTATGCACAGGTTGTAAAACTCCATTGGTGTGTGCGTGCACACAAGGCTGTGCGTGCGCACATACCAGAAATCACAAAATTCTGCAACTCTGCAGAATTTCAGATTTTGACACCAATCTTTGAATGATCATAACTTCCTCTACAAAATTCCAAATTTTACAAACTTTATATCAAATCGAAGGGTTTTCAATAATCTTTAATTCTAAACCAAATTCAACAAATTTTGAAAACCGAGGCAAAAGTTATGATCAGACAAAGTTCACTAAAATTTTATTTTTACCCAAAACCTCATAACCTCAAATTTTAACCAATCTCAATCCAAAACCAAATCAATCACATATCAACCATACCATAACAACCCAAAATTCATACCAAATACTACTTCAACCATTTTCTAAATCTCAAAAACCTCTAAGCCATTCAACAACTCTAAATCCAACCTATTTCACATATCTCAATCAACCAACTTTCACAATCCACATCCAACCAAAATAATATCAAACTTCCAATTACAACACAATCTATCCTTTTGGATCACCATTCATCATTCACACTAATTTTTCCATCACACTTCATCATTTTCAATCTCAATTCTCAAACATATAACATTACAAAGAATTTTTCCAACCAAAACATTCACAATCATTATTCTATCATCAATTTCAATATCAATCTCCCATATCCAACTACCAACATCAATATAGCCATTTATCATCCATTCTAAATCATCAATTACCATGCGACACTTTCATCAACATAACCAAAGTTCATCCATTCATCATAAATCATCATACCTCAACATTTAACAACTCAACAACCCTCATCCACAACACCAATCATCAATACTCATTAACACCAACAATTCTCAATAATCATCATCAACCATACTAATCCAATACAACTAACAATTAACATTAATTCACATTTAAATATTCATACCCAATAATATTCAATCCTATCTTAGGGTCAACTAGCCTAAGTTTCCAGAAACATTACATATTACATAAAGAAAACCGAAATCATACCTTGGTCAATTTTTAAATGCACCAAACACCAAAATGAAACCACCAAGCTTGATCCAAAGCCTCAACCAACTCCAACAAACACCAAAGCTCAAACTAACAACATATATATCACCAAAAATCAAAACCTAAGATACATAAAACAACTAAACACAAAGATTTAGTGAAACCTTACCTTATCCAACAAGATTACGGGTAAAATCCAATAATTAGCCGCTACTAGAGATCACCTAAACAAGCAAAACCACAAAACTTGCTCAAAAACTAAACTAAAAAATGCGCAGAAACTTAGGGCAAAAACAGGGACTTGAGCTTCGAGTTCTTACCAGATTTTCCTAGATAGAAACGTAGAGCTCGACTAGAGCTTCGCGTGGCTGCAAACGGCTCGTCAATCGGAGCTCCGTAGCTCAAGATATGGCTCCCGGAAAGTGGAGGTGAATAGTAACACCACCCCCTTCTCTTCTCTTCTCTCAAAACCGCGTGGCTCTCTCTCTTTTGGGTTGGACATGAGCTCAAAGCTCATTTAATGAGCTTATATATGTTGGCCTTTGAGTCCAGTTTGGGTCCGGTCCAACCCATTAGCATTTTTAGTCTGTTTGGCCCACTTTGGGCCACAACTTTTAACACTAACGCCCGGTTTTCCATTTCTAATATTTTTCTAAGGTTTTCGACCGTTTTACTTTTTCTCGCGCAGCACCGGGAAAACTTAAACCGGTTCGACCGGTTCGGCTGCCAGTTCGCAGTTTCTCCCAGTTTTTCACAGAAAATACATTTTCTGACTCAGAAATATCCACTGAGTCCAAAAATCATATTTAAATCTCCAAATTCTCATCCTAACTTTTCGAAATCTAATTTGGGCATTTAAATGATTTTATTCGTGAAAACTCCAGTTCTTACAGAGGTGCTCGATTTCTCCTTCTCTCCCTTTGGCCATTCCACAATTATCAGAAGTTTCAAGCCATTATCACACTTTAAATTAGGACGCAATGCAGTTGGATGATCCTTTCAACCCTGGCAATTGAAAAGATTACAATACAGATGGTGGTGTAGAATTTTGGGTGGGGCATAGGTTTAGGAATAGGGATGCTATTTTGATGGCAATGAAGAGCTACAACATTCGAAAGAACACTGAATACAGAGTTCTGGTGTCGGATAGGGTTAAATATCATTGTCATTGCAAGTAATTTTCTAATGAGTGTCCATAGAGTTTTCGTGTAGCACTTTGACAGAATTTGAACTACTAATAAATTTTATCCTTTACCCTTTATGAAATTAAATGCGTATATGTTGATTATGTTATATACTAGATGCTCAGATCTAAGAGTAATTTTGTAGGGAGGTGTGTAGGTTTGGTGGACCACATACTTGTTCGATGCCAACTATGTCTCAGGACCATGCTCAGTTAGATAGTAGTTTGATTTGCAGGGTCATCCTGCCAATAATACATGCCGATCCCTTTGTTTTTATCCTAGTGTTGCAAAGTACAGTGCAACAGAGTTATCATTTCAATCCATCATATCGAAAAGTGTGGATGGCAAAACAGAAGGTGATAGCTCATATTTATGGTGATTGGGAAGAGTCGTACAACAAGATATCCAGCCTGTTACAAGCTTTGCAAGAATGTTTTTTTGGCATGATATACGATTGACAGCGATAGTAGCCAGCTTGATAAGGTCTTTTGGTCATTCCCTCATTATGTTGAGGTGTTTAAGTACTGCAAGCCTTTTGTATCGGTTGATGGGACATATTTGTACCGCAAGTATGGCGTTATGCTGTTAATTGTTGTGGCCCAAGATGGCAATAATAACATTCTGCCCATAACTTTTGCATTAGTCAAGTCTGAGTCAACCAAGTCATGGTCATTTTTTTTTCAAATTTGAGGCAGCATGTCACTCTGTAACAGGGACTTCTTCTTATATCTGATAGATCACAAGCCATTCGCGCTGCCCTGAATAAACCAAACAGTGGTTGACATTCTCCTTTAGGACATCATACTTATTGCATACGTCATATGGCTTCAAACTTCAATTCTCAATTCAAATCGACTTAAGGTAAGAGGTATCTTATCAATGCAGCGTATAGTCCAAGCAAAGAAGGATGCAATTAGTTCTTGGACACTTTGGATGGATTATCAAGGGATATGTTAGATTGGGCTCTTAGGTTTAGCAAGGATCTATGGCTCCAGCATTGTGATAAAAGTTGTCGATATGGTTACACAGACGACAAATCTTTTAAAGTGTATCCATGTTGTGTTAAAGGGAACAAGGAGAAGAGAAAGAAAGAGAAGGAATGGCACCAACCTTGCGAATGAAATCCAACAAATGAGGGTGGTGGGATTCGGAAGCATTTGGTTTGGAGAAAGGAAAGGATGAGCACAAATCGTGTTTGTTTCTATTGAGAGAAAGAGAGACGGTTTGAGAAGTTCAAAATCGATAAGAATTTTTTTCTTTTTCTTATTTTTTTAGGAATATGAATAAGAGTATGTAAATAGTGAAACTGGAAGTGTTTCATTTTCCACCGCTGCTAATGACAAAGGGTGCAGTTGAGGTGGTGGTAAGGAGAAATTTTTTTTTATGTTTTTATAGGAAGAGATAGATGATGAGGGTGGTTTGGAAAATTCGGGTAATTTTTTAATGGGTAAAGTATACTTTCTGTTGCTAAGGTTTGCAATTTTTTTTAAATATTCCTAACGTTTAATTTTATTCAATTTTGTCCCTAACGTTTTTTATTCATTCAATTTTGTCCTTAAAATTTTTTATTTGTTTCAAAATAATCCCTAAACATTTTCAACTTTGTCCCTAATATTTCAGATGAAGTTAACATCTAAGGGTAGTTTCGAACAAATCGAAAATGTTAGTGACAAAATTGAATACAATTAAACGTTAGGGGTATTTTTGAAAAAATCACAAATGTTAGGAAAACAAAACATACTTTATTCTTTTTTAATAGAGTCAACCAAAATTAAGCATTTGGATATTTTTGTCAAACGGACAAAGTTGGTTTCATTCTTTTGTGAGTAGTTTTGTCATTGTTAGGAACATTCGTGAGTACAAATGATAGTTTTTCAGAAAAAAATGTTTGGCATGATTTCATTATATATTATTGTGTGATGTATCAATTAGGGTCTTTTATGACACAATCAATAATTTACTTGATTCTCAATTAGGTATTATTCTAGTCTAAAGAGTTACTACTTCTTTGGTAACTCAACACATGTGCCATATGTATGACGATTGGTATAGTAGTGGAAGTTTAAATTTCATCCTAACATTTTACAGGTATTCAATTTTTTTAAAATCCTATCCTATTTTATCTACAAGTTTAAAATATTTCAATCTGATTCCATCTATATGCTAAACCTTTTCACCCTACTATATCTATATAAAACAAATTTATTTTTAATCAAATACAACATTTAGTTCTTCAACATTTCATAAATTTACTAGTAATATAAAATTTACAAAATTAAGTCCATGCTAAAATTAAAAAACAACACAATTATCATCAAGTCCATACTAAAATTTAGAAACAACACGATCATTTGAAAAAAATTTATCACTCTTCTCTCAATTCTAAATTATTGTAGCATCATCATCACTTTTCTCCCAACTCAAATGCAATATCATCATTATCATCTATTTTGAGAGTTACCTAGAACCAATGTAATTTAGGCCTGAACGTGAAGTCCAAACTCCTTTTGAGTGAGATGCTCCTTTGTCTCCTCTGGCGAAGTCATACCATCCGAGTTCTTTGGAGAGATGGTGGTACCTGCAAAGGACTCTGATTTTTAAGTTAGCAAAAATTTTTGGTAGGTTTATAATAGATTGGAGATGATAAATACCTGAAGTGGAAGGGTATTTATATAATTAAATGAGTGACCTAGTGTCCACTCTTGTAACCTCCCCTCCTATTCTGGTAGGTAGTTATCTTCCCCTTTTCTCTAGAAGTTGTTAAGATATCTCATATTTAAATATATGAGCATGTTTGTAGGTACAATTAAGATTCTGCATACTAAGTCGGCTTTATGAGGTTGGGCGCACCGGCAAAGTGGATTTGGTCTTTGTACCTGGGCTTTGTTTGTGTATGGAACTTCAGGATATGATCATCATCAAATATTATTTAGGTATGAGAAAGTCTAGGAGACCAGCACTTTTATTAAAATCTAGCTAGCACTTAACCAGCAAAAGAAAAGTGAATAATCTCACACCATTAGATGTAATCTTACACCATTAAAAATACTAATAATGACTAATTGATGATTACAAATCACAAAATCTGCTGACCCCTAGCATTCTTCTTTAGGTATTATTAGCAATATAATACCTAATTTGGTAGTATGAAATGCTTGTGTACAAAGAAAGGGTTTGGTTCAAATCCTTTCTCCCTCATTGTATATTTATATTTTTTTAACATGTACGTTATTTATTAAAGGTGCGGATTAATTGAATAAGATTGATGCAATACTTGCTCGATTATACCCGCTGTGGGGTTTGGTTGGATATGCGTTGATACAATGATGCTGCCAGCCCTATTAACAATAGTACTCTTTAGTCTCTACTTGTATTTTGTTCAACACCACAATATTTTATGATTTTGAGTATGTGTGTTGTGATGGTTGAATATTTTTCCTTAAAAGACAAAAGTAAGTGAATTATATTGATATTAATTCGATGAAGTGAATGAATCATTTCAACAATATCATATGAGTGTCTAAGATATGGAATATAGATTGTGAAATTTTGATACATTGTGTGATATATATCTTATAGTCATTCACAAGTTATCTGGATATCAGCACTACCAAATTTTCAAGTAGATCAAGAAACAAAATTTTTAATTTGGGCAATCCAATGACTGCTAAAATCTTCATAAAGATTAATAATAGAAATTCGATATTATTTGGAGTGTGTAAAAGATTCATTATACTGCTCTATTTAAAAACAAATTGAATACCTACTAGATATTAAACACCAAATTGGTTCTTTATGGAAAAGTTATTAACTCATCTTCTTTGTAATGTGTATTATGTTTTTCTTTAAATACATTTCTATATATTGACATTGGGTGATTCCTTCTTGTATTCTCTTTGTGTATTCGTTTAGAATCATCTGATATTTCATTGAAAGTAACTATTACCTTCGTGAAAAGAAAAAAAAAAGAAACATAATGAATAATAATCTTTCTATAGAACACATTTTTTATTTGTATAAGATCTATTTCTAGTGTTATTCTAAAATAACTTACACAACCGTTTTACCATAATATATATACTATAAGTAATGATCATGAGAAATTTTACATTATATTACCTCCATTGTGTATAAAATTAGTCACTTGTATAAAAGTCTCCAAAATTCTAATTGCACCATAATGGCTCCCATGATTAAAAAAGTTGCATCATACATTAGTTCCCACCCCTTTCCGTCATGTTACTCTTTACACTATTAGGTAGTGTTTGTTTCTAGAGATTGAAATTGAGACTGGAAGACTAGGATGTTGAGTTTAGTAAACAATAATATTTTTGGTGATGGCAGACATGGTTTTGGTTAGATTGATAGTCCAAAAAGTGTTTTGATAAATTATTTAGTATTGCAAGTCTAGGTTTTATTGTGCGGCCCAAATAAAGAGAACCACAAGCCCACAACCCAGTTCACTTGCTTTATAAAGAGAAAATAAAACTAATGTGATGCAGGTAGAACTTTGTTGTTTCGGGTAAAGCACAGTGAAAAAAAGAGAAGTTCATCTTTTCGATCTAACATTAAAGAAAAAAGGGGAAAGCAAAATGCTAAAGACAATGTCAAATTAAAATAGAGCCAAAATAAAAAATGCTTAAATCAGGCATAATTAGAAGAAAAAGGTAAAATGTTTCTATTAACATGCAAGTCAATTACTTGTTGATTTTACCTTCTTTTTGCACATGTATTTCGAGCAACAAGAAGAAAGTGGAGGCTACTTTCTTCTGCTGTAAATCAATGATTGATATTAAAACTTGAGGTCAAAACACAAGATTAAGAGTTTGGATTTGGAAAATACATTGAAGAACTCATATCAATAAAACTACTGCTACTCATCTCTCTTCTCCGCTGCTTAACTCTGCTCTTAATCTCTGATTTTCTGGTCTGAATTTTTGGGAAGAAGGAAAAGACTTCAGTTGGCTCAATATTCAATGTGTTGACTTGTTTGCTTGGTTACCTCATACGAGTTTAGGAAGGAGAGAAAACTCACAAATCTGATTTTTAGCTTTCTCACTTATCACTCAAAGTTTGAAGTTTTGGAAGAAATGCACCAACACTAAAGGGAGCATTCAACCAAGATGAAAGACAACATTTGAGAGTTCAGAATCTAGGTTAAGCTTATAGAGTTTAAGCTATTTTACATTATCTCCTTCATGAGTTATCATGGGTAGAAGTTTGGTTTGTCTTTGATAGAATTAGGTTGAATCCTTGAGAATTGGTGTTTGTAATACTTAAAAAGATAGTGAAAATTTCACCACTATTGTAGTGAAGACTGGACGTAGGTTACATTGCACAAGGTAGTTGGACTAGGATACATAACTATGTCATTTTCTCTTCCCTTCCCTGTTTCTGATTTCATTCGTTATGAGGCAAAATAAAATTGTTTCATGCATAATCAATCTCGCAGTCAAAACAGAAGCACAGTTTCTTTTTTTGGTTTGAGGCTTAATTGACCAAGTTTAAAAGAAGGCCATAGATTCAACCCCCATTCTCTAGATCATAAAAAACCTTCATAGGACTTAGTATTGTATTTGGTAGTCAGAGACTAAAACTAAAATTTCACTCTCAAAACACAAAATTTCAATCTTTTCAGTATCTCCAGAAAATAAGGATAGAGGGAACTGAAATTTCTGAGACTGGAGACTAAAATTTTAATAACATTTCTTTTAAAAATACTCTCATTTAACTTTTCGAATTTCAAATCTACCCCTCAATTTTCATATTTATCTTAAACGAAATATGATATTTAGACATAATTCACTTTAGTATATTTTACACTAAACACAATACACAAAGATTTAATTTAATTTCAATCTTTCTGTTTCTGTCTTGTAATTTCTGTCTCTCAATTTCAACCTCCTTTCTAAATGTAGCCTTATTGATCTCGCATATACTCTTCAATGCTGGACTAGACAAAAACATAATATTAAATGATCAACCAAAATGATGCATACTTGCACTAAAAAGGATTAAAAATAATTAATTTTCTATTCCATACTTACCTCTGGGTGACCGAATTTCGTGAAGAACTCGTGCTTCTTCCTTCAAAGATTCTGAACCAAAATACATCGTGTGTGGTCTCAAAGAATCTCCAGAACATATAATTGATTCAACACACAAATAGTTATAGATAAGAAAACGTTAAATCCGAAGAGTTCGAATGGAGAAAAACAAGACAAAGTGATAAAACATTGGAAATGGAAACTTTTTTGGTTCATTAAGGTTAAACAAGGCTGTTTCATCAACTATTTAGTGTTAAAATTGAAATAACGATGTTTTGTTTAGTTTAACATAAAAGAATATATATGTATTAAGTTATTAAACTATGTGAAAAATAAATTGACGAAAAGAGAAAATGACACTAATCTAATGCAATTTTTTTATTATAGTGTAATTGAAATGTCAAAGATATTTTTAATACAAGCCACCAATCTCAATAACTAATATAAGGATTAACTCTTGTAAGAACCTAGCATCCTACTACTATTATTCAAGAGCCGAGCAAATTGGGTGATGCTTCCAAGCCTAATACAACAAAATGTACTCTGCCCAGAAGAAGCAATAATAAATTGTAGCTATAAAGTCTGTGATTGTCATTCAGGTGTCTTATTATTATTATACAAAATGTTTAGGTAGATTTCGCATTCATTCATTATTTCATGAGGATAAGAATACGACCTTCGAATTTTTTTGAGTACTTACATGAATTATTACGTAATTACTCGCATGATTCTTTTCAGTATATTTTTTGGAGATATAGGGACCAAGTCTATAAGACCATAACCACATGCACAACATTACATTGATTGTTTACCAATATTATTATGATTGAAAGCATAAGAAAAGCACTACTAATAAAGCTTTGTATAAATGCACAGCCAAGGGACAACACATCCAAAAATATATTTGGTGAGATGGATCTTTCTTTTTCTTGTCTTCTCAATTTCACTTGATTTTT
>NC_029793.2:128449324-128452058 GCF_000816755.2 Arachis ipaensis | reverse complement strand
ACTTTACCCATCTCATTTTATCCACATTCCAAATCCCAAATTCCAAATAAACAAGAAAGAGACACAAAAGCATGAAATTGCACAAAAGCTTGTAATGATATGCATTATTTATGCAACAGCTTCACCTCCTCCCATGAAAGGTGTTTCCATTCCTGATTTAGCCATAATAGCCACAGAACTGAAGAGAGAGAAAAATCAAAATCAAAATTCAAAGGCATAAGAGAAAATTGAATGATCCTCCACCATCATTCCTTCCCCATGTGATGTGCCACCTCTTCCTCTTCAATTCTTCCCATTCCTCCTCCTTAATCTTCCCCTTCTTTCTTTTTCTATCTCTAAGCATAGGGTTTTCAAATTGGGGAAACAAAAACAAACCTTAAAGCTGAAAACTTTCACATTGTAATCACGCAATTCGCTTCGCCCTTTTCCTTTTGATCCAAAAGGGGTTCCGGGGTTGGTCTCCGTTTGACCGCACATTTCCCCAGGTTATTTTCTTTAGAGAGAGAATGTGATGGGAATGTTAGATTGGGAACTTCCGTGTTTTTGAAAAGAAAAGAAAAAATTGTTTTTTGGCAGCTGAGAAATGTTGGAAATGGAGAAGGATTTCGATTCAAAGTTGAAGATTCAGGGGAATTCTTCCTCTTCCAATGGTGGTGGTAGTGGTGGGAATAATGTACCGAGATCCAAAAGCTTTGCTTTTAGGGCTCCTCAGGAGAATTACACCATTCAGGACTTTGAACTGGGCAAGATCTATGGAGTTGGCTCTTATTCTAAGGTATGACACGTGGAATTATGATTTTTTGTTTCTTTTTTTGGTCCCTGAAGGGTTGATATTGGTTTGCATTTTATTTATTTATTGTTTATCATTTTTGTATTTTTCTGGATGTGCTTTGCTGGGTGCATGAATCCTATGAATGATGCTGGGGCATTATGATTTTTCTGTCGTTGTTTTTTATTTTTATTTTTTATGGTTAGGATAATTGTTGACGGGTGTTGTGCAGTAGAGATCATAGATAAACATGTTATTGTTTTATGAAACGCCATTTGGTAGCTATATTAGGAAATTTCGATTTATAAGGAAGGTTCTTTTTTGTATGCTATGTCATGAATACAACAATAAGCTTTATCCGGGTTGGTTGCATAGATCAAACAACGCTATTGAGCTCTATCATATATTATGTCTATAGTGAGTGAGATTGTTTACATGTAGATCTCCTTTCACCATCTCATATATGTCTTTTTGGGTCTTCCTGTATCATTCGACCCCTGTCTACCTTCCATCTCATCCACCTTCCTAATTGAATGTTCTGTCGATCTTCTTCCCATATGAATGTTTGCTGAAAAACCTGTTATGAAGATTGCTTGGAGTTGCTCTTCTACAACAAAAGCTACTATATTTTGTGTACTAGTTTCATAGATTTAGATTTGGGTGCCAACATATTTTCTTTTAAGAAATAAATGGAGCCTAGATGTTACTTATGAAGTGATTGATGAGTGGCACTTAAGTTGCACTGCTAGAAGTGAAGGAAATCGTAGGCGAAGCACCTGAGCTGCATTTTAATAAACACTTTCCTTTGCTTTTCTTTCTCAACTGATTTTCCCACTTTACATATACTTTTTTTGGCTTATTGTGGTGGTAGATTTCAATTCTAGTTGTTTGAACAAAACATTTATCTTATTCTTTTAACTCTGTAGGAACTTGAATTTTCTATAGTTTGAGCATATAGGATTTTTTTTCTTTTGTCCTTTCCCCCGGGATTAAAGGATCCAAACATCTTTCTTATTATGTTTAAAGGTTGTGAGGGCAAAGAAGAAGGACACAGGAACCGTGTATGCGATGAAGATCATGGACAAAAAATTCATTACTAAAGAGAACAAAACAGCCTACGTGAAGTTGGAACGCATAGTTCTCGATCAATTGGATCATCCTGGAATTGTGCGCCTATATTTCACATTTCAAGACACTTTTTCTCTATGTGAGTATTCCTGGATGCTTTTTCTCTTTGTACTTGCTTTTGCACTCTCTTACTCCTCTCTGTGATTTCTTCTCTACTTTCTTCTCCTCAAGTTTGCCAGGGTGGCTTATTTGCTATTTGACATTTTATCTCCTTTTTTTTTTCGCTCTGTTCCTTTTTCATTCGAGAAGACATGGCACTTGAATCCTGTGAAGGTGGAGAACTTTTTGATCAAATAATCAGGGTAAGCTAACATAAAACTTGAAGGCATGTGTTCAATGTGCTGCAGTATATATCTTGTTTGGAAAGAAAATTAAAAAAATTTCCATGGCACCTGCTGAAGGTGTGTTGGTCCCATAGGACAGAAAGTTTATTCCGATGTTAGGTATTGATGCAAAAACAATTAAACCATGACTTGTGCTTTGATTTTATTATGCTCTTTATAGTTTTCCATTTGAGAGAAAAATTTTCCCTGGGGGTTCTCAAGATTCAAGATAAATAAATATGATATCAAACTAATTTAGATGTCTCATATCAAACTAATTTTTTGCCTTAAGCTTCCATTCTACTTATTTGACTAGATTGACTAACTGCCATAGTAAATTTGTTCATAAAGTATTATTCTAACCCTAGGTAACCATAGTTTACAGTATGAAAGTATGAATATGAGATGTAATATCTACATATTGAAAACCAATGACCTTGTGCCCCTTAACAAGATTCCTTTATTATAAGTTCAATTCTTGTAACCTAATTTGCTTCTCTTTTGTTAGAAGTTG
>NC_029793.2:128440698-128448827 GCF_000816755.2 Arachis ipaensis | reverse complement strand
ATTTTTTAAATACTAGTATTATATTTTGTTTTCAGTGAAAAATTACATGATTAATATATGTACAACTGAAATTTCCAATGGATCATGGCAGTTGTTAAAACTTTAAACATCTTATATGTGTTGCTGTGGCTTTTTGGCCTCTCCTTTGAGAAATATTATAATTTCAGTATTATTTGAAATTTGGGAGTCATAGACTCATAGTATGCAAGTCAGTATCACTCAGGATGTTTTGTTACTGCATGATATCTACTAGCAAGCTTTTTGGGTTCCTGAATGCAGAAAGGACGTCTACCTGAGGATGAGGCACGGTTCTATGCAGCTGAAGTTGTCGATGCTCTCGAATACATACATAATTTAGGATTGATACATCGGGATATAAAGGTAGTTCTGAGGCATGCTTATACCACATCATTGTCATATATGTCCTTGTCTGAATATTAAGTTTCTCTAATTGCAGCCAGAGAATTTATTGCTTACAGCTGATGGACATATCAAAATAGCCGATTTTGGGAGTGTGAAGCCTATGCAGGATAGCAAAATCACTGTCCTTCCAAATGCAGCATCTGGTAATCGAAGAATACTGAGAATAGTGCTTAGTAATGTTTTTAGTAATCCTTGTATATAGTCCGTTTCTTTTATTGTAACTTCTATTAATTGATATCACTAAATACTTAAAATTGATATTCATTTATTTTAATTTCTAGATGACAAAGCCTGCACATTTGTGGGAACCGCTGCTTATGTCCCTCCGGAGGTTCTTAATTCCTCTCCAGCAACTTTTGGGTAGGGACTATGTTACTATTCAGTGCTAAGATAATATTATTTCTTATGCAAGTTTTCTGTACATATAGATTGATTTTTAATTTTAGCTTAGTTCAATAATTTGTAAATCAGGATTATATTTGACAATTCAATTTTCAAGTTTGTGCACGCACTGAGTTTCCTTATCGGGCTTTTGTTCCATGCTAGTTCCCGATATAATAACATTTTCCCTTTACTTCTCTCAATATACTACCACAGGAATGACCTCTGGGCACTTGGGTGCACATTATACCAGATGCTTTCAGGAACTTCGCCTTTTAAAGATGCAAGTGAATGGCTTATATTCCAAAGAATTATAGCTAGAGAAATTCGATTTCCTGATTATTTTTCTGATGAAGCAAGAGACCTTATTGACCGGCTACTGGTTAGTATTTCTATGACCCTCTGCACAGAAATCCAAGCTTCTCTAGTGCTCTATCTAACTTATCTGATCGCAACACTTTACGAAGCTATCATCTTCCTATTTCTGCAATCTCTTTTCAGTACATATCTTGACATACAGGATTGAAGTTTTTTAGTTCTGGATTTTGTTTATGATGATGTTAGGCAATGCTGTGTAAACACATGTTTGAAAGCTTTTCTTTTCAATTGTTTTTTTTAAATGTTGATCGAGGCATTGATAATCAAATTCGTTCCCCTAAACTCCAAAGGCTCTAGCCTTGTTTTTTTCCAGAATAATAGTTGATGCTAGTAATATATATACCAGTGTTTTTTTCCCCCTTCCAACTTTTGGCATCTTTTATGTAATTTATGAAGTGTTAGTTTTTAACAGTATTGAAATTATAATGCAGGATTTGGACCCCAGAAGAAGGCCAGGTGCAGGACCTGATGGTTATGCTGCTTTGAAAAGGCACGCATTTTTTAAGGGTGTTGATTGGAGTAACATAAGGGCACAAACTCCACCAAAACTAGCACTGGAAGCTGGTGTATGGCTCTGATGCTTTGTTCAACATCTATTTTTTGTCCACCTTATTTGTTAAGATAAAGAGAAAAGAATCTCTAATTCTCATATTATTTTCACTTTTAGACTCAGTCACCTATTGTTGATGAAGCTCAGGATGCAGCATGGAGTCCGTCTCATGTGGGTGATGGTTATGCAGCCTCGGCTAGACAGCCTGATGGTGCTCCATCATCGTCTGAGGGGAGCGTAACCAGACTAGCTTCAATCGATTCCTTTGATTCAAAATGGTATGTGCAAATCATCTTGTTTCTTTGTATTTTTGCATGTCCGCAGTTACCTATAGAAAATGTTTGCATTTAACAGGCAACAATTTTTGGAACCTGGGGAATCTGTACTTATGATCTCTATGGTGAAGAAAATACAGAAACTAACGAGCAAGAAGGTGCAGCTTATCCTAACTAACAAACCAAAGTTGATCTATGTGGACCCGTCGAAGCTAATTGTCAAGGGAAATATAATATGGTCTGATAATCCAAATGATTTAAGCATCCAAGTGATTAGTCCATCAAATTTCAAGATATGCACAGTAAGCATTCTCTTTTCCGGAATATCTTGTTATACAACTCGCACTATTACAAATACAGAAAGCAGTAAATAGAGGCTAGGTGTTAGACTTCAAGATTTGAATGATGTCGACAGATGCTTCCTCCAATTTCGAAATTATGATTGCAAGATGCACTGCCAAATGTTCTAAAAAATGTTGAGTTTGTTTTTTTATCTGTAGGCATCTTAAATCTATTTTGTTTTTGAAATTTATTTCATGTACTTCTTACTAAGTGTAACTATGCAGCCGAAAAAGGTGATGTCATTCGAGGATGCAAAGCAAAGAGCACATCAGTGGAAAAAGGCGATCGAAGGGCTTCAAAACCGGTGAATTCATTCTGGTTGAGAAAAATATTCTTTCTGCTATCTTTGTAGTGTTCAGCAAGGAATTACAAAAACAGTTTGACTGCTCAACAATCAAAATTATTCGTCAAAAGAAAAAATGAAGTTGCAGATTAAGTTCTGCTGAAATCTGGTGCAAAGCTAATTCCTCACTACAGCTTAGTTGAGTTTGTCATGATTTTTCCAATCTCTTTCATATGCTTCAATGGGATATATGATAAAAATGTGGACGATGTTCTTATTGTAGGCTTTGTTGGAGGGTTGGAATCAATACTCTGTAAGAAAAAAAAATTCAGTTATTATTTTTTTTTTTCTAAATAATATCTTCTGAGTTACGAGGTGATAGCAAATTTTAGTTATATACTTATATTATATAGCATATGAATAATTGAATTAAATTGCTCAATTTGTATCGTTGCTTCAGCCATTGATCACAAGGTGAAGCCAACCTGAAGTTTCAAGATGAAAAGGATGAATTGGCCCTTAGGAAAACTGTAAATAATTTTATATAGTGAGGCAATATAGTTTTAGGGATTGAATGAAAATGTTCTTGACTGTACTTGAGTAGAAATTAGATCACATTTTTGGCCATTCCAGCCAGTTTATATACTCTAATGTGTTTTGTAGTTTATGAGTAAAGAAAATACACTTGATTGCAAGTTTTCTTAGTAACATTGAGTTCATTAAGCCTGTGTTTGTTTATCAATACGAAACATTGGGACAATGATATTGAGATATAAAATTATCTTTGACGGATGAGATATAGATTATGATATTGTATTTTGAAACACTAAATTAGGTAGCGTTTGTTTTTAGAGATTAAGATTGAAATTAGAGTACCAGAGCTTAGTATGGTTGTTTTTAGAGATTAAGATTGAAATTAGAGTACCAGAACTTAGTATTGTGACGATGGTTAGAGAATTTTAGTCTTATGACACAAAATTGCAATTCCTTAGGTAGTGTTTGGTAGATAGGCAAAGATTGAAAAATAGAGACTAAAATAAGTTTTAGTATTGTGTTTGGTGTAAAGTGGGAGTCAGAGATTGAAATAAGAATGAAGTTCTAATTTAATTTGCACAAAGGGTAAAGTTAGAATTAATTAATTGAAATGGGGATATTTTAGGTATAGAATGTTATTAAAGTTTCAGTCTCTATCCCTAAAAATTTCAATCCCTATGTCCTCACTTTTTGGAGGTATTGAAATTTTGAAGACAAAGACTAAAATTTTAGTACCACTCTCTGGATCAACAAACATGATACTGAGTCCCAATCTCCGTTCCAGTACCTCAAAACAAACGCTATAGGGACGGAGAAACTTTAATAACATTTTTCTTTCAAAAATATCCTTTTTTAAATTTTAAATTTATCCATCTATCTTTATATTTATCTTAAACTAAATATAATACTGAGATATAACTCAGTCTAGTATACTTATATATTTTACATCAAACACAATACAAATACTTAATTTAGTCTCTCGCTCTTCATTTCCTTCTCAGACTCCGTCTCTCTTCCAAACACAGCCTTAGTATATGTTGTGTCTTTCTTGACAAAGTGACATGGACATGCTATTAAGAGATATAACTTGTTTTTATTTTTGTTATTTTTATTAATTTTTTATCATTTTATTTTTCTTTTTAATTTTGTACGAAAAAGAAAATAAGAATAAATTAGATTTTTTATGATTTATTTTATATTTATTTTTTTACTAAATAATACACAAATATTAATTTTTGTGTCTGTCTTTTGTGTCATGTTCTCAATGTCTTATCCTGGTGCTCGGACATTGACACGGATACGGAACACGATATGACATGATATAGAATAAGAGATACACAAATTTTAAATTTTTGTAAGATACGACATGACATGCATATAAAATATAAAGTATTTTTTAGATAAATTGTAATGATATTTTGAGATTTTATTAATATTAAAATATAAATTAATTTTTTAACTGTTTTTAATGTTTTTTTAAATTATATAAAGTATTTAAATTTTTTTATTTTAATATATATATATATATATATAATTTTTAAACTCATTTTAAGAATACATGTTAAGAATAAGGTTAAATACACTTACATGTAATGTTATTTAGATGTATTTAAACATATTAAAAGAAGAATTTTTTATTTTTCATTAAAACACGGTTGGACACAGAAAACATGCATATCAAACGAATGTTAATAGTATCATGCTCGAAATGTGTTTGACACGCAAACATGAAAACTCCAAAAAGTGTAGTACTCAACGTCATATTTTATTCTCAAAACTAATCTCAACCTGCAAACAAAATTTGCTATGAATATAGCTTAGAGAAAAATAGAGCAAGATGATATTCCACTTTAAAATCAAACAAATTATGAAAATTTCACGGATATTAAATTTTCTTTAGTATTCTTATATAATATACAAAAATATTATTTGTACATTAAAATCAGTTACCAATATATTTGCATATAAATACATACATAATTTAATTTATTTTTAATATTTTTAATATATATTTATATTACAACATATATTTTATACTTGTATAACTTTAGTACACTAATTAGTGTACATATAGCATCATTATAAAATATAAGGTATTGAATAATGTTAACTATTTGCGGTTAAAATTCAGCTACATGTCCTGGTAACTCGGATCTCTCAATATTAAAAATAGTTTTGAATTATGTTAAAGATTTGGGATTAAACTATACCGGTTGAATAAACAAAAGATATGAGTTCTTTAAAGAAAACAAGAATAATACCAAAAGATCTCTAAAAAAATAAACTTAAATAAGAAAAAAAAAAGAAAAAGGAAAAAGAAGAAAACTTTATCCCTTCCCAATTTCCCATCTCATTAAAAAGCCTCCATGACATGACATCTGTTTTCTCCTATACAAATATAATCCCTTTCCAATCTGGATAATGATTGTAAACACTGGCAACATTTATTTCTTAGAGCAGTTGCAGTGGAAAACAAAAAGGGAAAGGGAAAAACGGTATGCATGCCACTTCATCAGATCCATTCCATGAAGTCAATGGCTGAAAGTGAAAGATGCCACTGCCATGGTAGCTAGTGGAACAGATATGTTGTCGTCTACCACCTTAGTAACTGGAAGGGACTCTACAATTGTTGCCACTAATGAAACAACAGCAACTCTTGACACTGTGCTCTCCCAATTTAACTGCATTAGTCCTGCTACTGAATAATAGTACAGCATCCTGCATGCAACATTAGCAAATTATATACCAGTTCAATTTTAATACACTTTTTACATTGTTAAATAATCAAATTTAGATAGTCTTTTGAAAGATAATTATTTTTTGAGATGTGGCGATATATGATTAGATTTTTGTATAAAACCTTTTTTTGGCAAGTGCAAGAAAATGTGTCATTGTGTTGAATGTTAATGCGTTCCGGTGAAAATAAAGAGTGCAACACACTTTGAACTCTAAAGTTTAAAACTTAAACCTTAAATCATTAACCATAAATAATAAACTCTAGACACTAAAATTCTGAAATCCAAAACCTTCAATTCTAAATCCTAAGCTGTAAGTTCTAAATTTTAAATCTGAGTCATTGAGATGAAATATAATAAATGGAGAGTTAAGATTTGTTTATTTAACAAAGAGTACAATACTCGGTACTTAGTAAAGAGCGTTTAAGGAAGATGAGCCGTTAAAAAGAGTTAGATAAGAAGCATGTAACACACCCTATTGAAACCAAGAATCCAAAGACAAGCATGGATATGCTACCAGCCCAACTCTTCTTCTGATTGTACGGAATTTTCATGGATCCAAATCTTCTACCAAGGATATCAGCTACACCTGATGAAAAACACCATAAATTCACCAAAGTCTGAATTAGACAAATTGGTAACTAAAAGACAAAATTTAAATTGCAAAATGTTACAAAATTGTTGTGAAAATACCATCCCCTCCACACATCATTGCCAACGAGACCACCCCAATTGGAGACTCACGCCAGAAAACAAGAGCACATAACATCAGCATCAGAACATAATACAGGGGACCCCTCAGCAATTCTCTGCATGTATGAAATGGTGAGTAATGAACCATAAATGCTTAAGAACTTGTCCATTGCTTTCTACAACTACTTCATTGAACCAAATAAAGCCAACAAAACGTGACAATGAATTAAATTGAATAAGGACAACAATTACTTCGGATCTCCTTCTCTAGTCACGGATTTAATCAGTCCTTCATCAGAAGCCAGTGAGAGACCATTCGCCAAAAGCCTCAAAAAGTTTACAAATGGAACAAATGCAGCAAAGTAACGAGCCTCAGTGGAGTTGCTATCCTACCATTAATAGCATCAGCATTAGAACTTTCAAATTCAAACAAGAAGTTGATAGTTGAAAATGTTCAGATGATTTGACATATTTGACTAAATTATCGTCTAATAGTTTTTAACTATCAATTTCGCACGAAGACATAACTGCTTGTGAGTCTCCGCCTTCAAACAAACCAATCAAAATAACTTTTTAATGTGCGTTCGAGAAACATTTGCAACCACTCATCATACAGTGATTTTTTTCCCAATTAACAGAAACCCTCCAATAGGCCAATTCCCACCACAATGAATGTCAAATTAAAGATTCAATCTTTATTAGAATTAAAAAATGGGTACCTGAAAATTGGCCAAGAAGCTAGAAAAAGCAAACCGGACATTATATGGACCAGTTTTCTGCTCAAACCCTGCAACCAATTTCCATATCCAAATGCAACAAGCTCAATTTTGCTCATCACCAAACAAAAACCCAAATTCAAACATAAATGGATTCATTGGCCTTCTTCATTGAGCACATGCAAGCAAGGAAGCTGTGAACTTTGAGGGTCATACCTGGTTGAGAATGTTCCTATGAGTGAGAACATCAAAAGCAGACACAAGAGCATAAGCGCCACCAAGAACAGCCACGGTGGCTCCGCCATTGTAGAAAAGATCATCCACAGGAACGCCACGTGGCACAACAAACCTAGATACCCTTTGACTCAAGCTGACGGGAACAGCAAGAAGAGGAGGAGGAGAGCACAAAAACCGGACATTATTATGAGAAGTGTCTTTCGTTGTTGTCTGCTTCACAAAGCTAAGGCTGCTGTTGTTGTTCCAGTGTTGTGGTGGAGCAAAGAGGGTTGTGTCGGAGGTTCGGAGTTGGTGGTGGCGGCGGCAGTGGCGCACGGAGGAGAATGGAAGAAGATGGTGGTGGTTAGAGGATAATGTGAGGGATGTGAGGGTCATGATTTTTACACAAAATGCCGCAAAAAAACAAAGAAAGAAAGAAATGTAAACTTATGGATGGGGTTAAAATTTATGGTGTTTGTTAGTTGTTATTTATTAAAAATTAATATACAATATATAATTATTGTAAATTTGGGTTGTGTTGTTTTAATAATTGTCTATTTTATTTATATTTTAGTATAAAAGAATATAAAAAAAGATAGCATT
>NC_029793.2:128439313-128440536 GCF_000816755.2 Arachis ipaensis | reverse complement strand
TTTTTTAATTGATAATCTGAACATGTTTATCGTATTAAAAAACCCTTTAACTAAATAAAATAAATGATGAGATTTTGATATAAAATATAGATGTTTTACTTATTTTTATATATCTCTTCATTTCTCTAATATATTTTATGTATATGTTTTAGGTTTGAGATGATTATTTACAAGTAAAATAAAATACTAAGTTATCATATACATTATATTATTTACTGTTAAATATTATATTATTTGATAATATTTAATAAAAAATATTTTTTTAGCTGTCATAATTTTTTTTTATCAACAAACTATTCAGTAATTCAAAAAGTAAAAAAAAAATATATTATTATTTATTACAATAAAAGTGAAGCATTTACATAGGGTATAATTTTGTGGTTTTATTCAATCATGGAGTATGGGTGTGTGGGTTGTATGTACCAAAATGAAAGGAAACTGAAATGTCAGGCATATTGTGTGTGATGACGTGGATATCCATGCTAAATTCCATGGCTAAAAATGGGCTATGACAAAAGGTCACCAGAGGGGTAAAAAAATGAATTATTAGATTTTTTTTTAACATTTTGAGAAAAATGTTGTAACCTTCAGTTGTGGTGTGTGCTGGTCCCATTTAAGTGTAAGGATCCTATATGCTATACCTATAGACTATAGACTATGTAATTATGTATAATGTACCTTTGCAACAGTTACCTAGGCTAACATTGATGGGCTACCAAGAATTTATGGTTGATAGTTTAATTCCCATAAATGGAAAACTAATTAAGGTTAGCAATTCAAAGCTATTTTTATAGAAGATTCTTTATTTTTCTTTGACTTGTATTACAGTTTTAAATAAATAAAAAATTTAATTATATTTTCTATCATAATATGGTCAGATGATAGTTATAATTAAACTGTTGTAAGACTAAGAGATTAAAATTTTTAATTTTTAAAATTTATTTGGAACACTAAATTTGAATTTACTTAAAAATAAATTTTTCCCCCTTGTTTTGAAACACATAAAAATGAGTAGTTTTAGACTTTTACTTCATTTGAGAATTTCAATTCTCATATTTTTATCATTTATAAATTAGATCAAAAGAGATATGATTTTTAAATAAATTCTTATAAGATCCAAATTTAATATTTGAAATGTCAAAAATATTCTTATTTATAAGTGAGTGTTTAGTAAAAATAATTTTTTCAAAAGTAAAGTTGTAAAATAAGAGAATTTCACTAAT
>NC_029793.2:128429928-128439305 GCF_000816755.2 Arachis ipaensis | reverse complement strand
AATAATATTATTATTATCTTTTATTAGGGGTGGCAAAGTGAGTAGGTTTTCCGGCTAAATAAAACGGATTTAAAATTGTTACGGCCTGGCCTAGAACCTCCACGGGCCGGCCGACCCGAACACCACCCGATCCGGATAGACGCCCCGCAACCGACTCGGACACGCGTCCAGGACAGCTCATGTGCAGCTGGGGGACAACGTCCCTAGAAACATGGGCCTATTCTGGACGGGCACACCTCTGACAGGTATATAAGGGGAAGACTTGCTCTTCCCCCAAGGTACGTCACGTATCACACTACCCTTTCCACCTGCACATTTACTGACAAGAGCGTTGGAGTGTCTTTGCAGGGGGCACCCCCCTCTTCCATACGAAGTATTCGGGACCTCGCGTATCGTTGACCGGCAGTCCACGACCTGACGAGCCCCTACCATCATTCCGGATCGCAACCCGAACCGTCCGGTAGCCGACCTATCGAACATTGGCGTCGTCTGTGGGAACTCGTCCATGGACTTCATGCTAGTCGAAACGGAGGCAAACCAAGAAGCCGTACCCGGAGGCGACGTCGCCGGGACGGGAACCCGACAACATCCGAGATCTCCCCCGAGGGACACGACCCAGGCACACGAGAGACGCCCCTTCGGGGGGACTGGCGACAACCACGCCAGAATAATGCAAGAGTTACGCCATAGAATGCAAGACTTAGAGCGCCGGTTAGCAGACAGAGAACGCGACCAGCGCACCCCGGAACAGAGTCACTCTCGTTCTCGCTCTAGGAGCCACTCCCGGCGCACGCCTAGCCCCCAGGTCGAGTCAGAAAGCACTGGGGAGAGAGGGCGCGCGAGAAGGCGTCATGACCCTGTCATTTACGCCAGGCGCGAAGGGCGGCGTACAACAAACCGTGGAGACGAAAATGCTCGTCGGGAGGGCGACGAGGGGAGAACGAATACTCGGGGACCCGTGATAATAAGGGCCACCCCATTCCACCGCTCCATACTCGAGGTCCGGCTGCCAAAACATTTTGACAAGCCAACGGACATGAGGTATGACGGAACGCAGGACCCCCTAGAGCACCTAACGGCCTTCGAGGCCAGGATGAACTTAGAAGGAGTAGGAGATGAGGTAAGATGTCGCGCCTTCTCGGTCACCTTAGCGGGACCTGCAATACGGTGGTTCAATAACCTCCCGCAGGGCTCAGTGACCCAATTCTCCGACATCAGCCATGCCTTCCTGGCTCAGTTCACAACCAGGATCGCCAAAGCCAAGCACCCGATCAATTTGCTAGGGGTGACCCAGAGAGCCGGGGAACCGACCAGGAAATACTTGGATCGTTTCAACGACGAATGCTTGGAAATTGATGGTCTGACGGACTCGGTGGCGAGTTTGTGTTTGACGAACGGGCTCCTGAATGAGGACTTCAGGAAGCACCTTACCACAAAGCCCGTCTGGACAATGCAGGAGATCCAGTGCGTGGCTAAGGAGTATATCAACGACGAGGAAGTAAGCCGGGTCATGGCTGCCAATAAACGGCAGCCCGCCTACAACCAAACCCGACACTACGAAGGTAGAGAAAAACCAAGGGAATACGCCAGGGATGGCGGCCAGGTAAGGTGCCGAAGCCATTCCCCCGAATCGGGAAATTCACCAATTACACCCCCCTCGCGGCACCGATCACGGAAATTTACCAACAGATAGCAGAGAAGGGGATACTGACGAAACCCCGACCTCTGAAGGGGAGGACGGGGGGAGACAAGAACCTCTACTGTGAATATCACAAGGGATACGGGCACAAAACCCAAGACTGCTTCGACCTAAAAGATGCCCTGGAGCAGGCAATCAGGGACGAAAAACTTGCCGACTTCTCCCATCTTATCAGGGAGCCGAGGAGACGCAATCGGGATCGCGAAAGCGAAGACGGGTCCCGGGCGACAAGACGACGCCAAGAACCAGAGGGGGACGACCACGGTCTCACGGTGGTGAACGTAGAAACAGCGAGGAACTCCGCCCCAAGGTCGAAATCGGCACAGAAAAAAGATGCCAAGGTCCTCGCAGTCTCCTCCTCGTCTGCTAGAAGTTCCCGGGGACTCCCACCCATCTCTTTCGGCCCTGAAGACCAATGGTTCGACGAGGCGCCGGAAAGTCCCCCCATGGTCATCACGGCCAGGGTCGGAACCGGCCTTGTCAAGCGGATCCTGGTTGATACGGGGGCAAACTCGAACATCATGTTTCGAAACGTTTTTGACGCCTTGGGACTACGAGATGCCGATCTGGCGACCCACCAGCACGGTGTGGTAGGATTGGGAGACCACTTCATCAAGCCGGATGGAATCATCTCACTCCCGACCTCCGTGGGACAAGGGCAGAAGTGAAGGACGGTGATGGCCGATTTTGTAATCCTACGAGATTCCACAGCTTACAACATCATCTTGGGAAGAAAAACCATCAACGACCTGGGGGCAGCTATTAGTACGAAGCTGCTCGTAATGAAGTTTGTTTCTGATAACGGATCCGTAGGATCCATCAGAGGAGATTTGGAAACGGCGGTTGCCTGCGACCACGCCAGCCTCTCTCTCAGGAAAAAGTCCAAAGAAGCATCGAGGGTCTTCCTCGCCGACCTGGACGCCAGGATAGATGACAAGCCCAAACCCGAGCCGGAAGGGGATTTGGAAAAATTTAGGGTCGGTGACAGGGACGAGAAGTTCACGTTCATAAACAGAAACCTCCCCCATGAATTAAAGGAGCCGTTGATGGAGATGGTCAGAGCCAATGCCGACCTTTTCGCTTGGACGCCAGCCGACATGCCAGGGATAGATCCCCAGCTCATGTCACACTGCCTGGCCGTCAAACCGGAAGCCAAGCCAGTGGCCCAGAGGAAGAGAAAGATGTCACAGGAAAGGGCAGAGGAGGTGGCCAGGCAGGCGGCCAGCCTACTCGAAGCAGGGTTTATCCGGGAACTGGACTACTCGACCTGGCTGTCGAACGTAGTTTTGGTGAGAAAACACAACGGGAGGTGGAGAATGTGCGTAGACTACTCTGACCTCAATAAGGCATGTCCTATGGACTGCTATCCCCTGCCCAACATCGACGCACTCGTCGACGCAGCGGCGGGGTACCGGTATCTGAGCTTTATGGACGCCTACTCTGGGTACAACCAGATACCAATGCACCGACCCGACGAGGAAAAAACGGTGTGCATAACTCCATGAGGGACCTATTGCTACAAAGTAATGCCATTTGGTTTGAAAAATGCTGGCGCCACGTACCAGAGATTGATGAACAAGATATTCAAGGAACTCATAGGCAAGACAGTGGAAGTCTACGTGGATGACATCCTCGCTAAAACCACATGACCCGACGATCTCTTGAGTGACCTGGGAAGCGTATTCGCCTCCCTCCGGCAACACGGCATGAGGCTCAATCCGCTAAAATGTGCCTTTGCCATGGAAGCTGGTAAGTTCCTGGGGTTTATGATCACCCAAAGAGGAGTAGAGGCCAACCCTGAGAAGTGCCAAGCGATCCTCCAGATGAAGAGCCTGGGTTGCATCAAAGACGTCCAACGGCTGGCGGGAAGATTGACGGCGTTATCCCGTTTCCTCGGCGCATCGGCAGCAAAAGCCCTGCCCTTCTTTAATCTGATGAAAAAGGGGATAGCATTCGAATGGACCCCATCCTGTGAGGAGGCATTCAACCATTTCAAGGAAATCCTAGCTACACCTCCGGTGCTCGGAAAGCCCAAGGCCGGAGAACCACTCTACCTCTACCTAGCTGTAACAGAGGAAGCACTTGCAGCAGTGCTCTTAAGAGAAGAGGGGAAAGCTCAGCAACCGATTTACTTCGTAAGCAGGGCCCTGCAAGGAGCAGAGCTGAGATATAGCAAATTGGAAAAACTGGCGCTGACATTCCTGACCTCCTCCCGAAGATTAAGACAATACTTCCAAAGTCATCGTGTAGTCGTCAGAACGGATCAGGCGATTCGTCAAGTACTCCAAAAACCTGATTTAGCTGGAAGGATGATGACCTGGGCTATCGAGCTATCCCAATACGACCTGCACTACGAACCCTGGCACGCAATCAAGGCGCAGGCAATGGCAGATTTTTTAGTAGAAGTAACGGGCGATCCTCCCGAAGAACCGGGCACACGGTGGAGACTCCACGTAGACGGGGCCTCCAACCAAACCTCCGGGGGAGCCGGAGTCATCTTAGAAAGCCCAGCAGGAGTCATCTACGAGCAATCGACC
This sequence comes from Arachis ipaensis, assembly GCF_000816755.2. Lineage (NCBI taxonomy): Eukaryota > Viridiplantae > Streptophyta > Magnoliopsida > Fabales > Fabaceae > Arachis > Arachis ipaensis. Next base: position 128,435,069 of record NC_029793.2, on the reverse strand, counting down.
AAGTTCGAGTTCCCTGTGTCGAACAATCAAGCGGAATATGAAGCTCTCTTAAGCGGACTAATACTAGCTTGGGAAGTTGGGGCATCAAAGGTCGAACTATGTAGTGACTCACAGGTCGTCACCTCCCAGGTAAACAGAAACTACCAAGCCCGGGATCCTCTCCTGCAAAAATACCTGGAAAAAGTTAGAGAAATGACAAGTCAATTCCAAGAGGTCATAATCCAACACGTCCCAAGAGAAAGGAACACACGGGCAGACCTCCTGTCCAAACTAGCGAGCACGAAGCCAGGAACGGGTAACCGATCTCTTATTCAAGGCATGGTGAAAGAGCCAACGGTCGCCCTCCACTTGACGGAGGCGAGCCCCTCCTGGCTGGACCCCATCACAAACTTCCTGGAGCTCGGCAAGTTACCTGACGACGAGAAGACAGCTAGAACGTTGAGAAGGGAGGCAGCTAGATATGCAATCATACAAGGGCAATTATTCAGAAAGGGGCTCAGCCAACCCCTATTGAAATGCTTGCACCCCGACCAGACGGATTACGTACTTAGAGAAGTCCACGAGGGATGTTGCGGCCATCACATCGGGGGCAAGGCCCTAGCAAGGAAGCTCATCCGAGCTGGATATTACTGGCCGTCAATGATGAAAGACTCCAGAGAATTTGTTAAAAAGTGCGTGAAGTGTCAACAAAACGCGAACTTCCACAAGGCGCCGGCCTCAGAGCTAAGCCTTTTAACGACCACAAGACCTTTCGCTCAATAGGGAGTTGACCTTTTAGGACCTTTCCCGGTTGGCCCAGGACAAGTCAAATATCTCATAGTGGCCATCGATTACTACACCAAGTGGATAGAGGCCGAGCCACTGGCCAGCATATCTTCCTCCAATTGCAGGAAGTTCATGTGGAGACAGGTTATAACCCAGTTTGGCATCCCGGAGGTCGTTATCTCGGATAATAGAACACAATTCACTGACAAAAAGTTCACGGAGTTCCTCACCGGCCTAAGGGTAAAACAGAAGTTTTCCTCAGTTGAACACCCCCAGACAAACGGACAAGTAGAGTCCACGAACAAGGTCATCTTACTCGGCCTCAAGAAACGACTAGACAACAAGAAAGGCGCTTGGGCCGACGAGCTCGCTTCGGTCCTATGGTCCTACCGAACAACCGAGCAAAGCGCTACGGGGGAAACCCCTTTTCGCCTAACATACGGGGTCGACGCCGTGATACCCATAGAAACGGCGTAACGGCGTAGAATAGCCCTGCGCTACAACGCTAAAGTCCTCAGGAGGGATTTTGAGGAAAGAGACCTCGTCCTGCAACGCAACGATGTCGGTCTACCGATCCCTGGAGAAGGGAAGCTGGCGGCAAATTGGGAAGGTCCCTACAGAATTAGAGAAGTGCTCGGTAAGGGTGCCTACAAACTCGAGAGACTTGACGGCAAAGAAATCCCCAGAACATGGAATGCAGGTAACTTGAGAAGGTTCTACTCCTGACTCGGGCAAGCCGACCAGGGAGCCTAACGGACTCATGTATGCTCGCTCTGTTCACATGTTAATTTTTAGTCCATTTTTAGCTATTTACTCTTGTCGAATACTTGCCATATTAAGAAGCTTGCCTAGCTGACGATTAATTCCCACTTGTCAAAATATTCTCCTACTTATCTGTTGCTTCCCAATACGTACTTCACACGATTGCGTCTTGAAACGGCAGCCCGGGACTGATCACCCCGGGAGCCAGACAGACCATTGCCATAATTAACAAGGCAACAACACGACCAAATCGGTCCAAATCGTTACCAACGTAAAAACGACAAAACGGGCACAAGCAATGAGCCTACCCCGAAAAGGCGGTAACAAAAATAATACGACGAGCAAGGCGAAAGATAATAACGGCCACCCGGCCAAACGACCAACTAAACATAACCGTTACGAAGTATTAAATTACAAAACATGCAACAAACGTTCAACAAATCTACATCAAAATGTTCAAGTTATAAGAAATCACTTCCTAGGCATGTCGACAATCTTGCCGTCTTGGATCATTTTGAAGACCCCAATAGCCGATGTTTCGAAGTCGGGAGCCACGATCTTCACTTGGGCTTTCAGAGCATCTTCAGTCATAGAAATCGCATTCTTCCCCTGCTCTTTGGTCACTTTCAGCTTTTTCCTGAGCTCCTCGACCTCGACTTTGGCGGCTTTAACCAGCAAGACGGCTTGGTCACGCTCCTTCTCCAAGCCAGCCGCCCGACCTTGAACGGCGTTCAGCTGATTCTCCAAGGCCATCTCCCGTTCGGCTAAACGGGCCACCGACTCATCGGAAGCCTTCAACTTCTCCTCGACAGATGTCGTCTTTTCCTCGGATGCCTTGAGCTTCTCCCCCGTCTCGGACAATTGGCTCTGGAGCAGCTCAACCTGCACCTTGAAGTCATTGTTCGCCTTAACAGAGGACTCGAGTTTCCTCCGGAGAGCCTGCATTCCCGACAACTCGAACTCAGCCTTTCGAGCTATCACGGCTCCCCGGAGCAAAATCCGGTACATCCATCTTGCTTGCCCAGCCAGGTCGGTGCCAAGAAAGTGCTCCTCCGTCCCGGGGATCAGCTGTGAATCAATGAACTTTGTGGCATCAAAGTTTCTCTCCATGATGGTGAGAGTCCCCTCTGGGCTGGCAGACGCCCTCCGCCTCTTAGGAGTATGAACGATCTCCACATCGTCATACTCTTGGTGAGAAGAGGATGAGTGCCCCCCAACGGCCGCCTCTTCGGGAATGGGGGAACCCTGCACCTCGACGGGCTTCTTCCCCATCACAACAGTGTCCCGGGGAGAGGGCTCAGTCTGGCTCTCTTTCTCCCCGGAAGGACCCTCCGACCTCCCGGCATCTTGCTCCTCAGCCTTCTCTTCATCGCTTTCCTCGAAGAAGGTCTTCATCAGATTCTCAAGTCCCGTTACTGTAGCAGACATTTCTACTGCAGCAAACAGACAAACACGTCAGTCGTTAGATAGGGTAAAGCAAAAGGCGACAAACAACACAAACACAAAACAAAATGACTCACGGATATAGCTCCTGGCGGCCTCCCGTTCACCCATGAGGAGATGGGGATTTATGGGTTTCTTCTAGAAAAGGGCAAATAACACATCAGCTATTCTCTTATCTACAGGCGACATCCTTTTATATGTCACCTTAATAAAAGAGTTCGACCCTGCCCCAAAACTCCAATAGGTGGGGATGAGGCGCTCCCCCTCTAACGACAACCAAAAGGGGTGACGTCCCTTGACGGGGCGGACTTTGAAGAATTTATCTTTGAACCCATGGTAGGAGTCCTCGAACAGACCGAATATTCTCCTACCTTGGGCAGACCGGAAAGAGAGGAACCCCTTCCTCGCTTTCCCTTGTTTGGAGGGATTGGTAAGGTTGAAGAAGAAGAGGAAGACATCCACCGACACCGGCAACTCGAGATACTCGCAAACCATCTCGAAACAGCGGATAGAAGCCCAGCTGTTCGGATGGAGCTGTGACGGCGATACGGATATCCGACCAAGAAGCGCCATTTGGAAATCGGTGAACGGTATCCGAACGCCAACCTGAGTGAACATGGCTTTATAAAACCAAATCCAATCGGCGACCCGGGGAGAGTGGAGATTGATTTCGTACAGCTGCTCACGGGGGGCAGGCACGATGGTCTCATAATTGGTCTCTTCATCTGTTCCCCCACAAAAGTATCCGGCTTGCCGGAACTCCGTCAACTCCGCCAGATCCATCTGGTTCGGTGAGTCCTTTACATCCGAAGTCACCCAAGCATAGGGATCATAGCTCGCCGCGGAAGGTGAAGCCCGAGAGACGACACGAGGCATACCTACAGCGGGGTACCAATCCGTTAGTCTACGAGGTTGGGAGTCCGGAAAAAACCCAGAAACTATACCTTTTCCAATCAGTCATGACCAAACATGACTAAAAGCTATACCTATTACGCAAATCACCTAGAAGCCTACCCTGGAATGGTACCCCTCCCCTAACACGTCTAACTAGCATTGAAAGACCACATAACAGCGAAAATGGCGAAGCAAATACATACAACAAGCATGCAAAAACGAAACAGAAAAGAGAAGGATTCTAGAAATACCTGAATTGGTTGCAGAAACTCGAAAGTGAAGGAAGAGGCACGAAGACGCTCGAACAAGAAACTTTGGATATCAGGGAGAAAAGAGAATGGGAATAGCAAAAGTGGGAACAAAGGAAATAAGAAACTGTTTAAAAACCGCTGCATAAAGCGCGAAAAGGCCAGGGGTAAAATGGTCTTTGCGCGCGGAGTTTTTCGTAACCCATTATGAGCATTTAATGCTCAGCACGAAGAACGAAGCGACAAAACGGTCGCCCCAGCAACCAAGAGACACGGGCGCAGGAGGCACGTCCCTCCCACGGTCAGCCGACTCGATGACAACACACGAACGAAGAAATCTCGCGCCACCAATGTCCCTCACGACCATCACTGGCGCGTCGGGGGCACTGTTACGGCCTGGCCCAGAACCTCCACGGGCCGGGCCGACCCGAACACCACCCGATCCGGATAGACGCCCCGCAACCGACCCGGACACGCGTCCAGGACAGCTCATGTGCAGCTGGGGGACAACGTCCCTAGAAACATGGGCCTATTCTGGACGGGCCCACCTCTGACAGGTATATAAGTGGAAGATTTGCTCTTCCCCCAAGGTACGTCACGTATCACACTATCCTTTCCACCTGCACATTTACTGACAAGAGCGAGCGAGTGTCTTTGCAGGTGGCACCCCCCCTTTTCCACACGGAGTACTCGGGACCTCGCGTATCGCTGACCGGCGGTCCACGACTTGACGAGCCCCTACCTTCATCCCGGATCACAACCCGAACCGTCCGGTAACCGACCTACCGAACATTGGCGCCATCTGTGGGACTCGTCCATGGACTTCGTGCTAGTCGAAACGGAGGCAAACCAAGAGGCCATACTCGGAGGCGACGTCACCGGGACGGGAACCCGACAACATCCGAGATCTCCCCCGAGGGACACGACCCAGGCACACGAGAGACGCCCCTTCGGGGGGACTGGCGACAACCACGCCAGAATAATGCAAGAGCTACGCCATAGAATGCAAGACTTAGAGCGCCGGTTAGC
>NC_029793.2:128423023-128427122 GCF_000816755.2 Arachis ipaensis | reverse complement strand
AACTGGTTTGGGTGGGCGGTTAAAAAAAAGTAAGAAATATTTTCATTAATCATAATATTTTTAATTGTTAATATATTAAAAATTTGTGTAAAAAATTAAAAATAAAAACAATAATTAAAATAAATAAAATAAAATGTGTAAATATATATACGAGTTTAATACAGTAAACAAAGAATTTTATTTTTATAAAAATAACTGCCTATAATAAAATTTGTAAAGATAATTCAATTTTTTTTAATAATATTAAACGGAAAAAACAAACATAAAATAAAAAATTAATAAAAATTCTAATTAAAATTAATTAAAATGATTAAATTTTTTTTTCAATTCGCCTAATCGAGTGATTAAGCGGTATTTTGTTTTGCACGATCATAAAAACAAGCCATCCAGCCGATAGCCTGCCAAGCCCAACGCTAGGCTCTACTACTATCCCCGAGCAGTCCAGCACCTGACGGCCAGTTGCTATGCGCTCCAGGGCTCATGAAGCATACCTTTTCTCCCCCCACGGTGGACGTTTCTGTGAGGCTGCGAGAACAGTCATTTACACGTCCACCTTTCCTATCACACTATGCACTGCATGGAACCCCCTTCTCGTTTAGAAGGTGAATATATGGACAGTCTCCACCCGGGCAGGTCTTATCCGGGTACAAAGATCCCTGCAACAGGGGGTCGACGTGTACTCGACAGGACCTGCGCACAGGCCCAGCCAACGCCCCGCAGATAGGCCTAGCCCACCACAAGCCCAGCCGGGCCGGGCACCTCCAAGACCCGGTCCGGCATTGTCACGGGGGCTGCGCGGTCACTACCAGCACTCCCTGTAACCACCGCGCTCTAAAGAAGCAAGCACACAACAGTAGCTCAGCCGACTGGCACCCTCCCTGCACGGAGGACGCGGGCACAGAGAACCAACGACCCCGCTGGCAAAACAGCGAAGCAAGAAGCACGACTCGTAATTTACGAGTATTACCCAATGCTTTTTGAGGCGCGCGTTTCTGGTAAAATGGGGACCGGAAAAGCGCGAAATACGTCGCCAAAAATTTGTCAAAGAATAAAGGAAACAAGGGTGAAAACGATAAGGGTAAGAGAAAAGAGGGACTATAGGTTTCAAAGAACAAGCTCGCAGAAGCACGGAGAAGGAAGTGAAAGCTCAAAGACGTTGGTTAAGTCCATAAAGATCTTAGGAAGAGAAAAGACAAAGCAAAAACGTACGAACAACATACATAAACGAAGCGGTAAAAGCGACAATACACCAGAAAGTTACGATCAATCTGCACAATCCCCTCCCCATGGTAAGGTCCCATCCGAAGATCCACTAAACGCATTATCCATATCGAAAATCAGTACAAACCAGTACTGACTAACCTTTTCCATAAATCGTCTGTGTGCGCGTGCAAGTAACCTTTCCTTCACCAAATTTTGTGGTTTTTTTCTGATAAAGGAAAATAAGTCTAAGTAAAAAGTCGTGAATAATAATTTTTTGTACAATCTGAATTGTCCATCCTTAATCTCTTTCTCAATTTGAATCGTAAACTTTTTCTTTTTGATGAAGAGGAGGCCTAACAGAAACACAAAACTAACTAATCCAAATCTTAGAGAAAGTCACTCATTTACTATTAGCATTTAAAAAAGGGACAAGAAAAAGGGGAGGGGTCATTGAAGCGGTGTATTCCCACCGGCAAGTTCCGAGCATGTTTAGCCAAAATATCTGCAGTAAAATTCGCCTCTCGAAACACATGGTGGATGACACAATTAACCATTCTTGATTGAAGGTTCTTTATTGCATGGATTAGGGCCGAGCTACCATAGAAGGGGTTGGACTCGTTCTGTAGGAGTTGGGCAACGCACGCGGAGTCAGACTCGACCTTCACCCTATCAATTTCCAAATCGATCACCAATTGGAGGCCATTGTAGACAACCCAGAGATCAGCGTCTGTTATGGTAACATTTCCTATCTTCATCATGAATCCAGCATTAACAGTACCATTAGTGACGATTTTGCCTTGCATAATAATAAAAATAAATCATGATTCAAGATTTCATATAAATTCAGATTCCCACCTAAATATGTGTATTACACCACTTTTTTTAGAAAGTTCAGTAATTTTATGACCCAAAATAGGAAGATTACAAAAGGACATGGCTATAATGTCGTTTACATCACTCTCTACTACAAGAAAGTCATTGGATACCGTCAGATTTATCGACGAATTTATTGAAAAAAATCCGTCAATAATCTATTTATCATTAGATTTAACGGCGGAATAAATCTAACGGTATAAATTTTGTCGTAAATTTCTCGGTAAATCCAACAGTAATATCTTATTTACAAATAATTAAATTAATAACTATCAGCGGCCCGTAAATCCATTGATAAACTTAAATTTTTTTTAAAAAATACTAATAATTAACTAATTTTTCGTCTACAACATCAACCATAGATTATCATAAATTAAGCCAATATAATAGTCAAATCAAACACCAATTCATATCTAATAAAACTTTCATTTTCAACAATCCCATAATCATTACAGCAATTTATGATGAAAATGCATAACATTGCTATGAGCAAATAGAAATTATATGTAGATCCTATTGATTTACGTAAATTTGTAGTATCTCACCCTATAAATGTTTAAAAGGAACTAATACTAAAGTTATTGGGAGCAAGAGAATTTTTATATAGGAAATTCAACATTATTCCAATCATAGTATGGATAAGACGACAAAAGAAAACAATCTCTCAAAAATGGAACCTAACATCTGAAAGCATGTCAAAAAAAAATTTCACAGTTCGAATTTGAAGAAAAAGAGAAAGCAAATAGTTTAGTTCTAATCTCAACAAATTATAAAATAAACAATATTTGAAAATCATTGAGCATGGCCGAATGGATGAATAATGCATTATGTTTATGATATATGCACATAATTGATCACTTTAGCTTATTATAATAATTCAATATTTTCTTGTATTGTAACTTCTTTATCTAAAAAACAATCTAACAAAAAAGAATGAAAATGGATTTTGTAAGCATGCAATTTCAGAAAAGGATACATATTTCAAAAGTACATTTAATATAATATTCAATCTTAAACCTTGAGTATAATATAAATGAGTGGTAAATTATGCAGGAACTCCAAAGTATAAAATTGACTAGAAATAGTTCTGATAACATTAAAATTGATCTACAGATTCTTTGAATTAGAAAGGCAATGGCAAATTGATAGCTCCAAGGGTGTTTCAGCATTACATATTTGCAATATAAGTAATACTTACCTGTATATCATCGACAAAGATACCATCAATTCTTCCTTCTTTTGAAAGGAAAAAAACAAATGTCAGGGAGTAAGTATTGCCTAAATAAACATTATTTTTAAGTAGCTATTCTTTTAACAAGGTTAAATTCTCATCTTCAAATTTAAAACACAAATATTGGATTGCCTAATAAATTCAAAAAGGGATACATAAAAAAGGAAACCATCCAATTTAAAAGTGTGATGTTATAAATCTAACAGTGTTATTTTATCCAAGCCATAGACAAAAACAATTTTAGATTTATGAAACCAATTCTTTTTTCTTTCAAGTCTCATAATATCCACAAAATATAAAATTGTTTCCATATTCATAAATTTCAAACAAAACAATTCACAAAAAGCAACAAGATCATACCTTTGGGTCAACTGTGGAAGAAGGGCAAAATAGACACTTATCGAGAACTAAAACAATAATACGAACACTAAGCAGGAGCGTCAGTGACGTAACTAGCAGCAACAGCCAGCAAACAGAGTTTTTGACGAGAAGAAATAAAAGAGACGTGCAACAACAATACGAACAAAGGCTCAACAAAACAGAGCTTCTGGTGAGAAGCATACACGATGGGTTTATGTTTTCATTTTGCGCCATTAGGGTTTTTCTAAAAATAAATTGCAAAAAAATAATAGGGAGAGGGAGGAGGACAACCTACCTGGAGGGAGGAAGGAGGCAGCTTCAGCGACAAAAGAGAACAGTGGCGGCGGCGATAGAGCGACTAACGTGACACAAGGAGCACCAACCGAGTCCACGCTGTTTTTGGATGCTGTTGGTGGTGGCCGATGCAAGTGG
>NC_029793.2:128419715-128421895 GCF_000816755.2 Arachis ipaensis | reverse complement strand
GGCATCGCCGTCACCTTCCGGAGCCTCTGGTGCCACCGCCTCTAGACGTTGTCGTCACTGGAGCTGTTGCTCACCACTAGGGAGGTTGGGAATGTTGCCGCTGTTCTTGATGGCCACTGCCGTTGGTGTCGCCGTCACTATTAGTACCACCACTGTTTCAGCATCTTGCAACCACCATCAAAGATAAGTTAAGTATAGTTTTTTAATTTTATTAAGATTTTTATGTGAGTTTAGGGTTTTTTGTTAAATAATTTTATTAAGATTTGGTATAGTTTTTTTATTGTTTTTCAGACTTTTTTGTGACTTTAGGGTTTTGTTTGGTATTTTTTCAAATTATTGATTAAATTATGGTAATGGAGTTTGTGGTTAAGGTTTGGTTTGTGGTTTTTAGTTTTCTCGGATTTTTTTTTTTTTTTTGAGTATAGGATTTTGTTATCCTACTTTATTATCAAATTATTAATCAAAATAGGGTAATGCAGTTTGTGATTAGGATTTTTTATGTTAATTTAATGTAAATAGAAATTATAACTAAGTTAATATAGGTTAAGTAGGGTGAGATTAATAGTGTTTGACTTTGTGTAATTTGTTGAATTAGTTAGTTTCACTTTGTGAGTTTAATAAGTTTTTTTTTTATTAGGACGGTGCTATTTCTTTGAGATTAATTGGATTTTGCTTCTTCCGTATTCTGTGCATCCGTGTTTCAGGTAGGTTTTCTATTTCTAATTATAATTAGTTGTTTAAGTTTTATGTTCGACATACTTTTCCTAGGATAGCGTTTTAGGACGAAAGTGAGAGAAGGTCGTATAGAGGTGCCTTTTGAAACCTTTCTTTGTTGGAAAATTGTGGAGTTAAAGGGTTGCGCACTAGAACTATTAGGATTTGATATGTTATTAAATTTGTGTTTGTTCTAAATGTGCTTGCAGTTGTTTCCTTTGTAAAAATTGTTATATTTGTTTGATGCATGTCTCTGTATTAAGGAAAAGTTCAACCGAAATTTCGTGCAATTTGTTTTAAAACTTGTTTGGTTTATAGAATATTCTAATTAAGATTATGCTCTACCTGAAGTTGTAAAAATTTTTCGTCGAATTCTAGGTTGTGTGATTCAAAATGATTCTAAATCATTGTCTATCGATGTATGATAGAGATATCAGTAGAGGGGGATTAAAACCTGAATTCTTTGAAGGGGTTGACACGTTTGTTAGGCATGTGTTCAGCATAGAACCGTTTAGGTCTGAATGGATATCTAGGTGTCAATGTGAAAAGTGTCGGTTGATTAAGTAGTTAGGATCTGCGGATACAACACTTCACATTTACTGTAACTGAAGGATTACTATGTGTTCATAACACACGCAGCGGAAGAAAATAAAGTAATCCTTAAAGATCTATTTTGTGCTTAAACTTTATTCCAATAATATACAATATATAGATCAGATCTAAATACCTATGTATGCTAGTAAAAATCACTTTCTCCTTCGATGGTACGAAGGCGCTATGCGTATCCACACCGATACCAACCTTTGCTGTCAACTCCTTGACCAATGGATATCTGATCTAAATTGAAAAACCTCTTGCAACTCTTTGCACACCATAAAATTCTTCTCCAAGAATTAGGCTCACATACATTTATGTGCGTAGAGGTAAAGGAATAATAACCCTTGTTATTCTCTCTGTCTTTCTCATGTTTTCCTCTATTCTTAGCATACATATATATAGTATGAGATTTGTTTCTGATTTTAAATTTGAATCTCAATTCAAATTTAAATCATATCTTAAAATTCTAAATCTGAATCCTTCAAATTTATGAATCATATCATAACTCAATTTGAAACAGAATCAGTTAGGATCTCATCTAAATTTAGAAATAGAATAACTAATTATTCTCAAATCTCATTTAATATTCTCAATTATCATATTATTATTATATTCTTAGTGCTAGCAAAAAATATAATAATATTCTATTTGATTTAATATAATTATTTATTTGATCAAATCAAATTAATAATTAAATAATTCTACAGCAAATATTAGAACACTCGTTAGTGTGTGACCCCATAGGTTCAATACTAAGCGGGTAGTAAATTAGTCATACTAAATTTACTAATCAAGGTTGGCGTCTAGCAACACTCCTCAACGACCCGATAGTATGAAGTAATATATTTTTACTAAGAACCTCAGAAGAA
>NC_029793.2:128412856-128419006 GCF_000816755.2 Arachis ipaensis | reverse complement strand
TAAATACATTGTTAATTACTATGACAGTCGCAGGTCAAAGGAAACTCTATTACTGTGTTCATCTTGAGAATATCCTATTGACAAATATACGGTAATTATAACCATTAGGAATTCTCAAAGTGAGTCAGTTTAATGGTCATATCTCTATATGCACCATCTATATATAATTTAATAAATGAGATCTATTAATCTTCATCCAATGAAGGCCGTTATATATATATTAGTCTTTCCGAATTATTAATGTCCTTTTTAATAATCCTATGACCAAGAACAATTTAGATTAAATTATAAAAGATTTATCTCTCAATATTATGATCACTATCACAATGATAAATCTATAAATTTAATCAAGGACCTTATTATATTAACATTTTAATATAATAACAATAACAAATTATTTGACACGTGATTGATTGGATTGTGGTCATACTACTTATTCCCAACAATCTCCCACTTGCACGAGAGCCAATCATGATGGATTGGATCTTGGGCATACTATTATCACAATAATCTCCCACTTGCACTAGAGTCAATCAATCATGTGTATAATTTTTCAATGCACATCTGTTTATCAAAACTCTTTTGACCTTAAACACCTTTACTCTTGAGCATGTTTGCTTGACCTTTTGTAAAATATACCTAGTGCATAATAAATATCACGTTTTCTCAAAACATGAAATCTCCCACTACAATAGAGCATAATTTTATTTTAAGAACAATCCTCATTGAATCATGTTTATAAAAACAAGTAACCATTAGATCTATCTTTATAGAATTGTATCATTATACAAATAGGCTACTTTTTAAAACAGTTAGTTTGACGATCAAACCTTTTATACTTTTAGGAGAAAGTATATTCTCTATTGAGTGGTATACAATTCTAATAAAAGTAATTGTACTCCCACTCTTTCTTTAAGATGGAATCCCTTTTCTAAAAAAGGAGTTTAACCTCTTATCACAGATACTTTGTCATAAGAAGAGTGATAAAAATAATCTCATTATTTCTTTAGGGTAACCAATAAATCTTATTTATCGGACCTAATATCAATTCTATTGTTGTGCAATCTCTTAACACATATAAAACATCTCCAAACTCTAATATTCTTGAGTTTCAGCTTATGCCTTTTCCATATCTCATATGGGTAAAAAATTTATTTAGTGAGAAATTTGTTATTTTAGCCACATTTCTAAAATGTAGTCTAAATATTTAACAAATAGTGATATTCAACTAAATCAAATTTCATGTTTTTTAAACATGATGAAGTACATAGAGTACTAATATTTATGCACGGAGAGAATCTCATTCTCTATTTAATAGAATATCAATTAGATATTAGAAATTTTACTTTAAAACTCTTATAATAAAAATACTCAATATCTTTATTATTGGTCAAACCAACCCTAAGAGTAATTTTGATTGGTATCCTCAATACTCATATTGAGTTTTTCTAAAAAGATCACAAATCTTAATCATATTAAGGCCAATTATAAATTGTTTGTAACAAAATAAATCTCCAAAAATGCTTATAAGAACAATTCTCGCAAAAGCCATTTGCCTAATGGCATTTCAACTTCTAAAGTTGTTTAATTCAAAATATATTGCCCAATACTCCCACTAGTTTAAATAAAATCTTTGATAGTCATACTATCTTACTTTGGGCACCATACATCTTTTCAAGATGTTCAGTAATAAATAGTGGGGAGGTGCCTTTGAAATTAGAACTTATGGTTGTCAAAACAACCCATGTAAAATAATATTATAAATACATCAAAAATTCTGACCATTCCAAAGTCAATTTTATTGGAGAATATTATCATCTCAATGATAACCCTTTGAAAATACAATTCTCAAATTGTATTTAATATATTACTTTCAAGTATGCCACATAAAAGGTGGACATATTTAAAAATTTAAAATATGAAAGTAAATTAAGAAATTTATATTTCTGTTAAAATTATTTAGAATCATGAATGAGTACCTTGGTTGTCAAATTGTTACTCATACCTATTCCAAATAAACATGATTAAATTGTATCCCATACAATTATAATCCAAAATAATTATCTGATTGTCAGACAATTATTTAACTGAATTATATTTTATACCCCTAGGTTGTCTAGGTTCAAGTATAAAATTAATTCCCCTTATGCTTCATCATATGCATGACTAAATTCTATCCGTGATTACAAGTTTACTGGTTGTCAGGTCGTTCTTTGTAAACAAGAGATAAATTTATTTTTGACAATCTCCTAACTTTTAGGATTATTTCTATTGTTAGAGAATTTTTTTATCTGTACTCATGGATTAAATTTTATACTCCCGGGTTATTTAGGTAAAAATATAAAATTAAATCTCTAATACATCAAATGTATATACTGATTATTATCTTGAAAATAAAACTCCTGGTTGTCAGACCGCTCTTTATAATCAAGAACATTAGAAAAATTAATTTCTAAAATTATAGTGTTCAAAACACATCAATCAAATCAAAATTTGATTTTTCATGTACTAACGTTTAGCCTTAAAAAATTATCAAATCAAATTTGACCTTTATATATACACTTATATATGTAAGAAACAAACAAAAGATATTTTGCATCTTATTCTTTTTATTGTGATCAAAATCACAATAAAATTTAATAAATAAATAAAATCAAACAAAATATTTGATTATAAATATAACTTTTATATTAAAAAATGATAATTTAATCACAATTAAATAATTAGCATTGAAATAAATTAACTATTAATTTATTAGAAAATCATCTCAATGGAAATAACTGCATTGCATGCTTTAAAAAAAATTTGAATTAATCCTATTAATTCACAAATTTAAAAGAAATAGGAATAAAATTTAAACACAAAAAGCCAAAGCTCTGATACCACTGAAGGATTACTATGTATTCATAACACACGCAGCGGAAGAAAATAAAGTAATCCTTAAAGATCTATTTTGTGCTTAAACTTTATTCCAATAATATACAATATATAGATCAGATCTAAATACCTGTGTACGCTAGTAAAAATCACTTTCTCCTTCGATGGTACGAAGGCGCTATGCGTATCCACACCGAGACCAACCTTTGCTGTCAACTCCTTGACCAATAGATATCTGATCTAAATTGAGAAACCTCTTGCAACTCTTTGCACACCATAAAATTCTTCTCCAAAAATTAGGCTCACATACATTTATGTGCGTAGAGGTAAAAGAATAATAACCCATGTTATTCTCTCTGTCTTTCTCATGTTTTCCTCTATTCTTAGCATACATATATATAGTATGAGATTTGTTTCTAATTTTAAATTTGAATCTCAATTCAAATTTAAATCATATCTTAAAATTCTAAATCTGAATCCTTCAAATTTATGAATCATATCATAACTCAATTTAAAACAGAATCAGTTAGGATCTCATCCAAATTTAGAAATAGAATAACTAATTATTTTCAAATCTCATTTAATATTCTCAATTATCATATTATTATTATATTCTTAGTGCTAGTAAAAAATATAATAATATTCCATTTGATTTAATATAATTATTTATTTGATCAAATCAAATTAATAATTAAATAATTCTACAGCAAATATTAGAACACTCGTTAGTGTGTGACCCCATAGGTTCAATACTAAGCGGGTAGTAAATTAGTCATACTAAATTTACTAATCAAGGTTGGCGTCTAGCAACACTCCTCAACGACCCGATAGTATGAAGTAATATATTTTTATTAAGAACCTTAGAAGAACAAAGTATAATTCCTTCCATCTTTCCAACTCTTGGTTAACTCTTAGAGTATGGTTTAATTGTCAAACTCTAACTTGTTACCATTATTATAATGAACTGTGAATGACCTAAGAAACTCATTTCTTCATTCATTTAATCCCCTTAGCCAAGGTTTTATTTATCTCAGTCATTATAATCATAGAGCTCAAACTCTTTACCGAGAGTTGACGGATTCCTTATTGACTAATCATTAATTCTACAGGTATTTAAATCATACCCAATATCCATTCAACTAGCACCCTAGGGTATTAGGTGTCCGGAATCAAAGTATAATAAATACATTGTTAATTACTATGACAGTCGCAGGTCAAAGGAAACTCTATCACTATGTTCATCTTGAGAATATCCTATTGACAAATATACGGTAATTATAACCATTAGGAATTCTCAAAGTGAGTCAGTTCAATGGTCATATCTCTATATGCACCATCTATATATAATTTAATAAATGAGATCTATTAATCTTCATCCAATGAAGGCCATTATATATATATTAGTCTTTCCGGATTATTAATGTCCTTTTTAATAATCCTATGACCAAGAACAATTTAGATTAAATTATAAAAGATTTATCTCTCAATATTATGATCACTATCACAATGATAAATCTATAAATTTAATCAAGGACCTTATTATATTAACATTTTAATATAATAACAATAACAAATTATTTGACACGTGATTGATTGGATTGTGGTCATACTACTTATTCCCAACAGTAACGGGTTCAAGGATAGGTTTTAGATGTGGACAGAGCACGGAGAAGTGGACGAACAAGAAATTAACAGGTATGGCTTGAATTTCAATAGGTCCGACTGTCGATTAACAAGGATTTGAGTGAAAAGAGAACTAAACATGGAAGACATCACTTGGGAGGGTAACCAGGAGAAATACAACAAGATAGTATATGATGCAATAGGTGTTACGGAGCAAGAAGAGGCTGAAAAAGAGCCTAACTCAAAGGCAAAAATATTTTATTTCTGTTAGAATCTATTGTGAGACCGTTGTTTGAAGGAAGCGTTCATTCAGAGTTGTCTGCATGTGTTAGAATGATGACTATTAAGTCGAAGTCAAATCATACGCAAGAGTCTTTTGATAAGTGGGTCACCTTTTGCAATAATATGGTACTTGTCGGGATCTATGACATCCCCTGAAATCACAACAAAGCAAAGAAGCTAGTTTTGAAATTGGATATAAATTCGTTGAAAATTGATTGTTGTTTGAATGGGTGTATGCTGTATTACAAGGGGATGCAGACCTAACAGAATGCAAATTCTGTAAATCACCGAGATTTCAAGTTGAGAGAGAACAGATTGGTAAACACTAGTTAAAGAGAGTTCCAATGAAATGGAAGCACTACTTGCCCTTGATCCCTATGCTGAAACGATTGTATGTATCGATGAGTTCGACCCCTCACATGACCTGTTATAGTAACAACAAGAGAGATATATAATGGAATCATAACGCACCCGTCAAATGGAGAAGCCTGAAAATATTTTGATAGGGTCCATTCTACATTTGTGAGTGAGCCGAAAAATGTTTAACTAGCTTTGTGCTAAGATGGATTCACACCGAATTTCAATTTCGTTAACGCGTACTCTTATTGACCTATAGCCGTGACACCGTATAACATGAGTTCCGAAATGTGCATAAAGGATCGTACATGTTTCTAAGTTGCATCATACCTGATCCCAGCAATCTGAAGACTAAAATGGATGTTTTTTTGTAGCCCTTAGTAGATGAGTTAAAAGACCTGTGGTGTGGATCGAAGGTGTCGATTTTTCTCTCTAACTTACGATTTTTCTCTTTCTTTTTGTGGTAAAAATGTGATTAATTTTTGCTTAATGATTGTCTTAAATTAAATGATGAAGTCTAACCTAATTAATATGATAAATGGGTGCTGAAAAATTAGAGGAGAATGAACTGAGAATAAGAGAGAAGGGGCATGATTTCGAGGAAACACAATCAACCTCATAATGACATGTTTATCCGCAGTTAATCGCGATTAGTTACTCGTAGTTAAAAACACAGCAGAAATGGGTGAGAGACTGAGAAGGAGGGGCAAGTTACTTAGGTGGTAAGTAAGAGGATTCGGGGTCTCTACGTGTCATTTGCAGAATAATAGTCATAAATTCGATTTAGGTAATTTTTACCATGCAGTAAAATAATTAATGACTAAAATTTATTCTAAAAGAAGTAAATCATGAATAAATAACTAATATAAATCTTATGACATAATTACCTGAGTAGAAATTATTTTTATCACTAGTTTTAAAATTTTCAGTTATTAGAGTTTTTCTTTGTATGAATACAAAACCGTCTCTAAAAATGTTCTTTTGGCTCAAAAAAATTCTTTTGAGAAAAAT
>NC_029793.2:128409914-128411827 GCF_000816755.2 Arachis ipaensis | reverse complement strand
CTAATATTTAATATGGACTAGTTAAATTTGACTTAAAAAAATTAATTATTTTTATAAAATCAAGTTTGACTTTATAATTTTTATTTAATTTTTTTATTTTTTATTTTTTAAATTTTTGCACCGATCTCACTATTTTTTGTTGGGCCATAGTTCTCGACTTACGAAATAAATTTAAAAATTACCAAAAAAGTTTATTTACCGAAAATCGAATTCTTACGTCGGTGGATTTCTTAGCTTCTACAGCATCAATGGAGTGTTAATCAATCCCCAAGTTCCACCTCTAGTGGCTTAAAACATTCTTAATACCAGAAGGAATCTAGGAATAGACAAATGAATTTGGTGCAAAGAAAAAGATGGTGCTTACTTTGTTAATTCTGGATACCGAGTCGCTTTTGGCTTCTTCCATCCACCGATTGGTTTTCTCTCAAAAGTCTTGAAGCAGAAAACATTATGGAGATCAATATGGTTAATTAAAGCCCCAGCCAAGACCAAGCTTTTTGTGTGGCGAGCTATCCATGAAGGTATTCCTGTAAACTTGCGACTTCATAATAGATTCTCTAATTTCTCTACCAATTGTCCTAGATGCAGAATAGAACCAGAATTAATTGTTTGTTGCTTAATAAATTGCTCCCAATCACCCAAAGTAGTATGGCAAGAACTTAATTGAACTCACCTTCTTTGAAAGTTAAGTCTCTGGCGATGGTGGCAATAGAAATGGTAAGAAGAGCAACCCTAGATGATAGTGATAGGGGTGATAATAATGATAACAGTAAAAAATAGTTAAAATTTATCTTATTTAATATTTATTAATTTATTTAATTAATTTTGACTAAATTTTTTTAGCTATCAAATATTTCCGTTTCTTTGCTCCAGATATTTCTTTTTCTCTTTCTTTCTTTTTATGTTACTTTGTTTCCTCTTCTATAAATGGTACTGATGTAATAAATTTGGTATTTACTACTACTTTTATTAGTTGTCCAAGTTGAACCTATTATTTTCGCTCTTTAATTTGATTATGGAGGTAAAGTTGGTGTTGGATTTAGATATGGGGAAGAGTGGTGCTTAATATTGATGTGGTGTCAGGTACAATTTGGACTCAACGATTTTTTGAACTTAATTCAAAAAGCAAATTAACAGAGAAAGAACCATCCGATTTCATGTAAATCGTCAAAAAAAATTTTGATTATAGAGAAATCGCAGAGTCCGATTTATTTTATGTGAATTTTAGATCCTCTCTTTATGCAAAACGGACCCTCCGATTTGTTTCCAAAAACTTAAAAACAAAGAACTCGTAGGGTCCGATTTCTTAACATCAAATCTAAGCAAAAAGTTGTCTCACAAATTAGTGTAGCACCTCCATCATCCATAACCCAGCACAACACCTTCACCTCTTCTATAACCAAAAAAATCAACCTATCATTTTCCTTTGGAAATCAATAAAATTTCTTATAAACGTTCTCCAAATGTAAACTTGTTCTCCTCCTCTGTTGCTTTTGCTTTTATTTATTTATTTTTTGGTCTGTACCCTACCCAATTTTCTAAAAAGGATTCGTCCACTTTATGAAGGAGTCTATAATATTAGTGTTTTTTTGTATTTGTATGTACTAAATATTTGAAATAAGTATCAATATTATTTTCAACGTATTAGTCTTATGTGTTTCGATTATATATCTTGAAAATAAGTCAATATTATCATATTATTAGTTCAAAAAATTGGAATTAACATTTTTTAACTAATATTCAATCAACTTTGTTCTTAATTCTACCAATCTTTTTCTTCCCTGCTGCCCGATTATTGACTTATAAAAGAAGCATTTAAAATTTTTATTTATTGAATCGCAAAAGTTATTCTTTAATTAAACTGCCAACAATAAATGTAAGAAAGAAATATAAATAACAGAAAATATGGAATG
>NC_029793.2:128406971-128409750 GCF_000816755.2 Arachis ipaensis | reverse complement strand
CCTCTGTATAAATTTTTGGGGGTACGTTTCTTTATTCTTCTCAAATATTTCTTACAAGTTCACGAAATTGTCTCCCATATATACATGTAATTTATAATTATTTATTAGTTATCAACGCTATACACTTATTTCGGTTTTATTTTTATTTAAAAAGACCCTTTTTTTATCTCAAAGATTGTTTTATCATCTCTTTACTAATTACCAATCATTGCATTGTCTTTTAATTTGCACCACTTCGTATTCAAAAACCTCCCTATAAATATAATTAATAATTCTTCATATATAGTTCCATCATTCCATAACCATTTCAAGAACCAGAAAGATGGAAGGAAAAGAAACCGACAACATTTCTTCATTACCCGAAGAGCTTCTCCTTAACATTCTTTCCTCGCTTCCTTTCAAAGAAGCAGCGAAAACATGTATCCTCTCCAAGAAGTGGTTGAAGATGTGGCAATCTACCAACACAGTGAAGAACAACCAACTTGATTGCAAGAACATAGAAACTTATGGGGCCGTTGAAGTACGGCAAAGGAAGGCTTTCAAGAACTTCATCAAGATCTGGATCACATTGCACAAATGCTACCATCTCCACGATAAATTCACCCTCAGGGTTTCTCCTCCTTCAAACTGTGGTGACATCGTTGGAGCTTATGTCGATTTCGCTGTAGAGGATGGCGTGAAAGATTTGGAACTTGATTTTGCTGAATTGCGGTCGGAGGACGAACATCCTGAAGAAAATATCCACGATGCGGTTGAATTTCCGAGAGGCCTTTATGATAACAAGAAACTGCACCAGAAGCTCGAGAGTTTGAAACTGCACTCGTGCAGTTTCGCGCCTGGAAATTTCGCCAAGTTTGTGGCACTGAAAGATGTGACTCTTGCTTGGATTCCGTTGAAATTGGAATCGATTAGGACGCTGTTATCCACGTGCGAGTGGATGGAGAGTTTGAGCCTGAAGAACTGTTGGGATATTGAATCCTTTGATCTAGAGAAATTGGAATTGAAGAAGTTGGTGATTGATAGGTGCATAATTCGAATGAATTATATCGGTTTTGAGGCGCCAAATTTGAAGGTTTTCAAGTACTGTGGTTCGGAGCCGCCGTTGTCTGAAGTGAATGTGGTAGCTGGCACCATAGAAGAGGCAGATCTTGATTTAAGCCCCATGGATGAGTTCGATGAATGTGGCAACGAACTTCAGAATTTTCTTCAAGATTTCTTTGCGGTCAATGTTCTTACAGTTTGCAGCGTGATTCTTCAGGTACTTCGTATATGTTTGTTATTGCAACGGTTTCTTTGGTTTTGGGAATAGTAATAGTTAGATATGGTAGACTGTAAGACTATATTTCAGTACTAGATTACTAGCTTTATATTGAAGTATATATATATACCAATATAGATAAATGAATCAATATATTTATGTTTAATGATATGTTAGATGTATATTAATATAGAAGATATATTAAAATGCATAATTAAGTGAGTCATACAGGAGGTTAAATAAGAAATTTAAAAATTAGTTTGTTTTTACTGATGTATTAATATTATTTAAAAATATTTCGTATACGTTAAAAATAAATTACTAAATAAGTTATTATATAATTATATATAAATATGTATTATTTAATTTAATTTTAATGTGTATTTTATATTTTAGTATATATTTAATAGTAATAATTGGTTTGGTAAAAATTTTACATGTAATATGATATTGTTAATACGAAATTAAATTTTATACAGTAACTAAGTTTTATGTGATTTTATTAATTTGTTAATGAATGAAAGGTGATCCCTTGGGGAGATGAACCGGTGAGGCTACCAGGGGATTTGAGGGTGAGACACTTGAAGATGAAAATCCAAATGCATCCCCAAGAATTTTGCGGATTCTTTTGGTTTCTCAACAGTTGTCCTAGATTGACCAAAGTTACAATAGACCTTGACAGCTGCAATATCCTTTCCGTAAGTCAATTCAAGTCAAATGCTTTTCATTTTAATTATAGGATTTAGCTATTTTGAAAATCACGTTTTATAAATATAATAATAACATTTTTTTAATTTCTGATATTTTCAATTTATTGTAATTAACAATTTTATTTTTCAATATTTTTAAAATATTTTGTTAGAACACATATTAACAAGTAACAAGATTCTTAATTATATGTAAAACTTGAATAATAATAATAATAATTTTTTTGTGTTAGCAGGAATATGAAGCCCCTTATGGTGTGGATCTTAAGAATGTCAGGAACAGTTTGCCAGTGCCAACTTGCTTTAGAAAGAGCCTCAGGGAAGTGGAAATGAATGGGTTTATAGCAACAAGCAGCCAACTCTATGCATGCTCCTATTTCATCAGAGCTGCTTCAATTTTGACGAAGCTCAGCATCAGCTTTTTGAATAACAAGAATGATGATCCTCACACGGTGGAGCTGCGTCGTAGTTTAGCAGCGCGATTGTCGCATATTCCAAAGGCTTCAAGTGATTTGGCCATAATAATTCGTTGACTGTTATTATGGTTGGGAGAAAACTCTTTGTTAATAGATAATAGAGATCCAGTATATGGTTAAGAAGTGCACTGATAAAGATGTCTTTACAGTGATTTTTTTCCCCCTAATAACTACCGATGCACTCTAGATGTATCCTATGAAATTTTAATATAATATTTGGTAGTTTGTGTTGTGATAAATATGAATGGATGTCCATTTAATATTTGTGACTTTTTTCACTTGGGCAGTTAACTTTTTCAATAGAAATATTTAATTTCTCAAAAAAGATTAAATTTTAT
>NC_029793.2:128404142-128406965 GCF_000816755.2 Arachis ipaensis | reverse complement strand
AAAATTTAAAAAAAATTAGGTAAAAATTTTCATTATGTCAAAGCTTTCTCGTCTTAAATTTAATACTCTTGATATATCTAGAAACAACTACTACTTATCATGGATACTAGATGCCGAAATTCATCTTGATTCAATGTTGGAGATACCATTAAGGTTAAAAATAATGCATCGCAGAAGGATAAAGTCAAAGTCATGATCTTCCTTCGTCATCACCTTGACAAATGATTGAAATATGAATATCTCACACTAAAAGATCCTGCAAATCTGTGGAAAAACCTTGAAGAAATGTATAATCATAAAAAAACAGTGATACTTCCTCAAATCCGATATAAGTGGACGTACTTACATCTACAAGATTTTAAATTCATAAATGAATATAATTCAGCAATGTTCCAAATTACCTCACGAATGAAATTATATGGAGAAAAAATAACTGATCATGACATGTTAGAAAAAGCTTTCTTGACTTTTCATGCCTCGAATATGCTCCTGCAGCAGCAGTATCGAGAAAAAGAATTTAAAAAATATTCTGAGCTAAATTCTTGCCTTCTTGTTGCTGAATGCAACAATGCGTTGCTTTTAAAAAATCATGAAGCGCGCCCAGCTGGTGCCGCCCCATTTTCTGAAGTGAATGCGACAAATCATTATCCTATAAAAGGTAAATGGCAAGATTTTGGTAACAAGAAAAATTATGGAAAGAAGAAAAATGATGTTCACAAGAAAGAATCTCACCAGAAGTGGGATAAAGAAAGAAACAATGGGAAAAATAAATCAACAGAGGATAAATATTTCTGTTGTGGTAGAAAGGCCCATTAGTCACGTACCTGTCGTACCCCAAGGCACCTAGTCGATCTGGGAAAAGATAACTGATAATGACATGTTAGAGAAAACTTTTTCGACCTTCCATGCCTCGAATGTGCTCATGCAGCAGCAGTATCGAGAAAAATAATTTAAAAAATATTCTAAGCTAATTTATTGTCTTCTTGTTGCTGAATGCAACAATGACTTGCTTTTAAAAAATCATGAAGTGCGTCCAGTTGGCACCGCCCCATTTCCTGAAGTAAATGCAGTAAATCATTACCCTATAAAAGGTAAATGACAAGGTTTTGGTAACAAGAAAAACTATGAAAGGAAGAAAATTATATTCACAAAAAAAGATCTCACCAAAAGTGGGATAAAGAAAGAAATAATGGACAAAATAAATGAACAGAGGATAAATATTTCCGTTGTGGTGGAATGAGCCATTAGTCACGTACCTGTCGTACTCCTAGACACTTAGTTGATCTTTATCAAGAATCTTTGAAAAAAGATGACAAAAGAAAGGAAACAAATTTTATTTCAAAAGATGTTGAAAATTACACCACTCATTAGGAAGTATCTGATTTTTTTGATAATCTTAAAGAAAATATTGGTCATTTGATCAAAGATGGAAAAGTCTAATCTATGTGTTTGGATTAGTGAAAGTTCGCATACTATTCTCAAAAGTAATATGTATTTTATACATCTTGTATCAAAAGAAGAATATATTAATTCTATTATTGGCTCAGGTAATGTGATAGAAGGTTTCAGAGGAGTTATAATTTTGTTTTTTAGAAGAACAAAATTTATAATAAATAATGCACTATTATCTACCAAATCTCTAAAGAATTTGTTGAGTTTTAAAGATATTTGCTAAAATGGATATCATATTAAAACAATGAATAAGATAAATCATGAGTACTTATATTTCATAACTTATTATTCAAATAAAAATGTTATATTAAAAAAGTTACCCTCACTTTCAAATGAGTTATATTATACTAAAACTAGTGCAATTGAATCACATGCTATTATAAACCAAAAGTTTACTAGCCTAAATGAATTTATAATTTGGCATGATTGATGGGGTCATCCGGGAAGAACAACCATGATGGAGATAATTATTGAAAACTTTCATAGACATTCATTAAAGAATCAGAAGATTCTTAAATCTAATGAATTTTGACTGCATATTCTCAAGGAAAGCTAATTTTAAGGCCATCACCAGTAAAGTTTGGATTTGAATCTTCTAAATTTCTAGAAAGGATTCAAGGCGATATTTGTAGACCTATTCATCCACCATGTGTATCTTTTAGATATTTTAAGGTCCTAATAGACACATCTTCGAGATGGTCACATGTGTGCTTATTGTCTTCTCGCAATCTGGCGTTTGCGAGATTACTTGCTCAAATTATTCGATTAAAAGCAAATCCCCAGAAAATCCAATAAAAGCAATTTTTTTTTTCACTCATGATTTTCAAAATCAAGGAACAATTGATGTACAATAGATCCGCTCAAGCGATAATATGACAAATTTATTTACAAAGTCACTTTTAAAATCCTCCTTTAAAAAATTGGTACATCATATTGGAATGCGCCAATTTCGAAATATATAAAATAATATTGGCAAAAGGAGGAGACTGTATTCTTTTTTCCTTGGTCAGGTTTTTTTTCCTATTGAATTTTTTTATAAGGTTTTTAATGAGGCAGTTCTCATCACAAAGGATATTATATTCTTTTTTCTTCACTCAAATTTTTTTTCGTTTTCTTTAGTAAGGTTTTAACGAGGCATAATCCTAAATGGACATTTAAAGGAGAGTGATGTGATAAACATGAATAAATGCTCATCTAATACATTATAACTTTCTTCACAGTGTTAGATGGCTAACTTTTTCAATAGAAAAATTTAGTTCCTCAAAAAAGACTAAATTTTATAAAGTTTGAAAAATGAATATTTTATATATGTATAAATAATCCTAATAATAAAGTTTCAAGCATATGACACACAACAATAATAAAATACTC
>NC_029793.2:128401205-128404056 GCF_000816755.2 Arachis ipaensis | reverse complement strand
AGAGTTTTTATGACAAAAGATGTATCTATAATTTAATCTTTGTTAAACTCTTAAAAAATTTTAATAATAAAAAACACGTGAATAATTGGTAAACATAATCAAGGTGTGCATACAAATAAAACTTTATTGAAGTTGAATAAAATGGGTGGGGTGATATGAATATAAATTAGATAAAATGTTCGAAACCTCGTTATAAATATAAAGAGTAATTCTTCATAGCTCCATCATTCAATTCATAGCCATTGCAAGAACTAGAAAAATTGCGGGAAAAGAAACTGACAAACTTTTCTCATTGTCCGAAGACATTCTTCTCTACATTCTTTCCTCGCTTCCTTTCAAAGAAGCCGCGAAAACATGTATCCTCTCGAAGAAGTGGCTGAAGCTGTGGCAATCTACCAACACAGTCAACAACGACGAACTTGAATGGAAGAATGAAGAAGCTTATGGAGCCGTTGAAGTAGCGCAAAGGAAGGCTTTCAAGAACTTCTTCAAGATCTGGATCAAATTGCACAAGCACCACCATGTCTACCACAAATTCACCCTCAAGGTTTCCTCTTAACTGCGGCGACATTGTCGGAGCCGGCGTCTATTTCGCCGTATTGGACGGCGTCAAAGATTTGGAACTCAATTTCTTGGAACATACTGAAGAGTGCTACGGTCATGCCTCGTGACAAAACTCTGTTCAAATGTACAGAATTAAATGGTAAAATAGTGGAGCAAGCACCATATGAGAGGGAGGCTCTTAAAAGAGAGAAAAAGACAGTTGAGGATGAAAAGTTGTGTTGCCTTTGTCATTACTGTTATCTATATATATACAAGAACATTAGACACCCTAACCCTAATAAACATATTCTATCTAATCATCTATATACATCAGAGTACTTAAAGGAATACCTAAAGAGTACCAAATTAATAAGATAAAATACTATTTAATATTAACAAGATAAAATACTATTTAATATAAAATTGAATTTCCAAGAAGCGTTTACCAGAACAAGAAACTGCACCAGAAATGGAGAGTTTGGAACTTTACTCGTGCAGTTTGGCGCCTGGAAACTTGACCAAGTTTGAGGCACTGAATGATGTGACTCTTTCTTCGATTCAGTTGACAATAGAATCGGTTAAGAGGCTGCTATCAACTTGCTCTTGGATGGAGAGTCTGAGCCTGAAGTACTGTTGGGATCTTGAACCCTAACCCTAACCCTAATATACATAATTACTAAAACTTTTTAGTTTTTATATGGCTTTATTTATTTGTTAATGAAATAAAAGGTGATTCATTCGGGAGATGAACGGGTGAGGCAAAATCCATTTATGTGGGTTACGACATAAATTAGTGTACTCATAACAGTTGTCCATGGTTGACCAAACTCACAATAGACCTGTAATACAACAATATCTTTTCCATTAGTCAATTCTACTATTCAAGTCAACTTCTTTTCATTTAATTATAGAATTTAATTATTTTGTGCTTTAATTTCATATTTTAAAAATTATAATAACAAAAAAATTTTAAATATCTTTTATCATATTATCAAAATATGTAAACTTGAATAATAATAATAATGGTTTTTTTCTTGTGTTAGCAGGAATATTAACCCCGTTATTATACCATGAATCCTGGAAAAGGTTCATAGTGCCGACTTGTTTCCAAAGAAGCCTCAGGGAAGTGGAAGTGAATGGGTTTAAAGAAACACGCGACCAATTTGATGTATGCTCCCATTTGATCCGCTCTACTTTAATTTTGCGGAAGCTCAGCATCAATGTTTTGAATGATGATGACCTGCCAGGGTGGTGAGGCGTCGTAGTATCGGATGGCAATTGCACCGTATTTCAAAGGCTTCAAGTGATTTGGTGATAATAATTCGTTGATCGCCGTTATTATTGTTGGGAGAAAAACTCGTTGTTTATATATTAATAGACTATAGAGGTGCAGAGTTATATATGGTTAAGGGGTGCACAGTTATGATTAGTTAAACTGTTTCTATAATTAGTAAGATAGTTAGAGGTTAATTAAGTTTTTGTGTTTTTTTTTTTGTTCAGAAGTGTTTATAATTTTTTATGGACTTCCCAAGTTAGTTAGAGGTTAATTGAGTTTTTTTTTCTTTTGAGACATTAAGAACTTGGAATAGGAGAATAACGGTTGTTTAAATAACTTCCGTCGCTTGTGACATTCTCTTCATTCTAAATTCTATCATAAGATGAGTTTAGTACAACACATATTCATAAGATGAATAATATTAAAACAAAAATAAAAAATAAAACATGCATATCATGAAGACAAGCATTAAAGTACATAGTACAAAAATTCCAAAAAAAAGAAAAATGTTTACAAATTTTAATTTATGATTATATTATTATACGCTTCAAAAATTTATAATTGCTAGATCAATTAAATGATCAATAATTTGGAGGTTTAGTAACGACTTAAAGTTGTGAGACAAGAATTAAAAAAAAAAACTTTTTGCAAATTTACCACGAAGTCACGAGGAACACTATTTGACATCCAGAGATCAAAATAGACACGTAAAGGTATATGATTTATTTTATTTAAATTTTTTAGAGTATATTATTTTTAAAAAAATAACATGAAAATTTGTGGTAGAAATAAAGGAATAATCTTTGAATAATTGTTTATTAAAAAAATTCATGAGTGAACTAATCTAAATTAGAAAAATCCATCATTCAATTGTGAAAACAATTGCTTTAGATAGAAAAAATTTCATTTAGATAGATTTCACTTAAATGAAAAAATTCATCAAGCAATTGGTTTAAGAAAACCAATTTCTTTATTTTAAACTCAACATTTTTATGATTGAATTACTATTTCATGTATAGTAAATTTAATATT
>NC_029793.2:128394439-128401075 GCF_000816755.2 Arachis ipaensis | reverse complement strand
AATTATTTTAAAAGAAATAATTTTTTTATTTTAAACTCAACATTTTCAGGATTAAATTATTATTTCATGCATAATAAATTTAATAATTATTTATTCTGACAACTTGAATTTATTTTTATATGTCTTCATCGGAATCTCGAAAACTCGGACGCTCGAGCTTACAAGCTACGGGTTGGGAGTACCCATCACGGAAAGTCTATGAAACCGAAAAAAAATGAAAAATGAAAAAAAAAAAATCAATCTAACATTCAAGGAATGAGAACATCGATTCTTAGATCTTAAAATTACAATATACAAACTTTGAAAAAAAAAAAAGGTTTAACTCTCAAACTCATAAAGAGTTCGGACTTTATAAGAAAAGTAAGCAAAATAAAAAGCTCAACTTTAACAGCCTATTTGGACACCTTTAAATGATGGAATTAGAATTCAATTTCATCAAGAAATGAATTCCTAAAGAAATGGAATTCAATTACATAGTTTGGAATAACTAACTCATTTTAATGAGATAGAATTGAATTCCATTGTTTGGAATGACTTGTTGATGAATTACATTATTTCTCTAAGACATTTTTATCCCTCAATAAATATTAAGTATAATTTTATTTATCAATTAAATTAGATAATATAATTATATAAATCACTTATAAGTAAAATTGGTCTAACACAACCTCACCAATTAGATCCATCTCACTCATGAAATCATGATAAGTGGAATTTTTTTAAAAATGAGAAATTTAAATTATTTAAAAAAAAAATCAACATCTCATAACTTTTTTTTTCTATAATCTTATTTGTGTGTGATTATGACACTCATTTGATATGATCATGTTTTTGTTAAAAAATAATAAAATTAAAAATGAGATAACCCCATAAGTCATAAACATAACAAAGTTTAATTTAAAACAAAATACTCATAATCCATATCAATAAATCAACCTCACATGACCCTCATAGAAGTTTTGAGTTTCCATCACGCTAAACATAACATAAAAGTCTAAATAGTAGAGATTTCATCATACTAAGTATAACATAAAAAAGGAACATTAGTTTAAATCTAAAAACAATGCCACAAATTTTTAAAACTCAAAATCCATTTTTTCCCTCAACCATTCAAGACGAAGCTCTTCCGGTAAGCCAAAAAAATACTCCATTGCATTTTCTAATATTCTTGAATCTGAAGCGGAGCCCTCCCACCCAGGTAAGACATAAGTAAATTTCAAATCAAATGTGCAAGCTGCCAATACATTCATGGTAGGAAAATCTTTTCTTCCTCTATACCTTGACACATCTTCTTTAGGAACCTTAACTCGGATATGTGTTCCATCCAAAACACCAATACAATTCTAAAGTTTCAACATAAATTAATAGTTACGACCATGTGTTAGTACAAAAATTTATTAAAAAGTTTACATTTATACAAAAAATATACCTTGAAGTAAGGATAAAATCTTCCTCCACTATTGAATATTTCGGGTGGGACAGTTGAGCCGTTCACTTGAACTAAAAATTAATCCTCTAAGGTTATTATACCTCTAAGGACTTGGTGAAAATGTCGACTAATAGTCTCAGTAGACCGACGAAAGAAAAAACCTTCTGCCCGAATACTTGAATGACCACTTAAAATATGTAAAAACTTTGTCACTTGCTCTTCAACAATACTATATTGGTTATCTCTAAGAAGCCTTCGTTGACGAAGTATTGCAACTAATCTAGTGAAAGCATCATAACTCATACGTATTATAGAACGTGAGTTATAATGTGTTTCTAATTGAGAAATCAATTTTCGACGTATTTGTTCTCTACTATGACGTTGAGATTGGGTGATTGATCTTTCAATACAAGACATTTGCCGAATCATATATCGCATACAAGCCAAATAGTCCGCAAAAGTAACTATGGCTAAAATTGCATTTATTTCAGATTCTATCATATTAGATACCTACATAATATCAAAATAATAAAGAAATGGTATGTTGATGATAATAAAGAAACGGAATGACATTGCATTGGATAGGAAAATGATACATGTTTAAAGAAAGAAACTTAGTTTCCTCTTATACCCAAAAGAACCATCGCATGAAAGGGATGACATCACAATCACAAACCCATACAAAAGCCTTAAAAATTAATTAACAGTGAAAGGCTCAAAACAAAATAGCCATTCCATCCAAATTTGTAATCCATGTGTCAAAATATCTTTCATCGAGAGAACAGTTCTTTAATTGAGTCATATCTAATTTAACATGGGAGCAACAAAATAATCTATAATGAAATAGCTTGTGATTTACATAAAACAATACACTACACTATAACAATAACTAAACAGTAGCAACAAAATTAATTATACATGAGAACCGCGGGCTAAAAATAAAATCATAAGTTGTGTGTATGAGCATGAAGAAGTGATCAGTCATCAAATAGATTGGAATCGCGTGCTCAAAATAAAAACAAAGATTGAAGATTATGACCATCAGCAATAACAAGCCAAAAAATCATGACAATTTATGGAACTAGAAATCAAATTAGACATTTCATCAAACATATTGTGCACATTAAACAAATATACAAATCTAGAGTATGGGTAACAAATTTTTGCCAAAGTAATCAACATTCCCCTACCTCTAATTCCAACTCCTAACAATTGACAGAGTGAAAAGTTTACTTTGCTCGAAGAGAAAGGCTTCACGACACTGCAACAAAGAGCTTGCACCTTGTCAGAGAATGGTGAAAGTAGCGAACAACCCTGACGAACACGAACAGGGTTTCACGGTGTACAGCTTCAATCCTCCAACAAATAAGCAAAATAGGGTTTAAGAAAGTGAAGGGATTATGGAATATTATAATTTGGATAGGGGTATTTTTGATATTGCACAATTTAAATGAGATTTAGGTAAGAATTGATTTTGAAATCAGACCAAAGTAGGTCTGATTTGTAAATGGTGGTAAAATGAGAATTGGAATTCTCACCGGAATTTAACTTCATATTTTTTTTTCTATTCCAAAGCAAGGAATAGAATTCAATTCATCTATGATTTCAAATCAGATGCATTCCAAACAGGCTGTAAAGGATGAGATGCTTGAGTTGGGATCTGAAATTCGGAAAATCTTTCTCGAAAGAAAGACATACCGAACTTGGGTCTATTCTGGAATATTTCGATAAGCCCAATACTAATAACCGAGTTCAAGAGTATAAGAAATTGTAAGAAACCGATTTGATGATTCTCTCGAATTCCAAAAAATACGTTACAAAAAGGATAATAACTAGGGTTGGCAGGAGAACCCGAACCAGCGGGTACCCGCCTGCCCCTACCCGGTCAGGATAGGTAATAACCCGACTAGGTAAGGGATAGGCCCAACTTTGGTCGCCATCGCTCAGCCCCTCGCCATTGCTGCAATGAGCCTGTTTTCTCTAACTGCATTTGAGTCTTGCTTTCTCTGTAGTTAAGTCCTTCGACTTCACTGCTGAGCCTGTCGCCAGTCGCCGTCACTGCTAAGCCTGTCGTCCGTCACCGTCGCTGCTGAGTCCCTCGCCATCATCATCTATAATTGGTGGTTTAGGGCGAGAAGGAGAAGAGGAGGAAGAAGAGAGAACTACAATGGTAGTGGTGAAGGTGAAGCTCAATGAGATGATGATGGAGATGTAAACAGAAGGGAGAAGAAGAAGAGAAAGAAAATAGAGGAGAAAAGGAGGAGGATGAAGGATTACCATGTGTTCATAACACGTAGCGGAAGAAAATGAAGTAATCCTAAAAATCTATTTTGTGCCTAAATTTTATTCGAGTAATATAGATCAGATCTAAATACCTGTGTACGTTAGTAAAAATCACTTTCTCCTTTGATGGTATGAAGGCGCTATGCGTATCCACACCGAGACCAACCTTTGCTATCAACTCCTTTACCAATGGATATCTGATCTAAATTGAGAAATCTCTTGCAACTCTTTACAAGTCATAAAATTCTTCTCCAAGAATTAGATTCACATACGTTTATGTGTGTAGAGGTAAAGGAATAAAACTCCTTTGTTTTATTCTCATCTGTTCTTCCTCTACTCTTGGCATACATATATATAGTATGAGATTTGTTACTGATTAAATTTGAATCTCAATTCAAATTCAAATCATACATTGTTATTTTAAACTTGAATCTTTTAAATTTATGAATCATATCATAACTCAATTTGAAACAGAATCAATTAGGATCTCATCCAAATTTAGAATTCAAGTTTAGAAATAGAATAACTAATTATTCTCAAATCTCATTTAATATTCTCAATTATCATATTATTATTATATTCTTGGTGCTAGCAAAGAATATAATAATATTCTATTTGAATTAATATAATTATTTATTTGATCAAATCAAAAATAATAATTAAATAATTCTACAGCAAAGATTAGAACATTCATTAGTGTGTGACCCATAGGTTCAATACTAAGTGGTTAGTAAATTAGTTATACTAAATTTACTAATCAAGGTTGACGTCTAGCAACATTCCTTAACGTCCCAATACTATGAAGTAATATATTTTTACTAAATGATAACCCTCCGAAAATACAATTCCCAAATTGTATTCAATATATTACTTTCAAGTATGCCACACAAAAAGTGAACATATTTAAAAATCTAAAATATGAAAGTAAATTAAGAAATCTATATTTCTGTCACAATTATTTAAAATCATGAATGAGTATTTTGATTGTCAAGTTGTTACTCATTCTTATTCCAAATAAATATAATTAAATTATATCACATACAATTATAATTTCAAATAATTATTTAGTTGTCAGACAATTATTTAACTAAATTATATTTTATACTCTTAGGTTGTCTAAGTTCAAGTATAAAATTAATTCTTCTTATGCATCATCATATGCATAAATAAATTTTATCCATGAGTACAAGTCTCCTTATTATAGAAGGTGTTGAGTATAGCTAATAGCTAAATAATCTAAAGATGCTAGATCAAGCAAGAACTCCTTAGCGGAACTGACCTTTCTGTTAATTGCACAGGGGAAGCCCTCCCTAAAAAGGCGACCAGCTTTCAATTGAAAAAATATATGAAAATCTCAGGTGCTAGTGTGTTAGCGGTAGCCCCTCTCCCTACTACGGCACCACCTCTGTCCCAAAGACAGTATCTACCCGTTTCGGAAGAAGGCAAGGCCAGAAGAGAAAGTATATGACTAGGTTGCTCTTTGTAAACAAGAGATAAATTTATTTTTGGCAATCTCCTAACTTTAAGGACTTATCTTCATTGTTAAAAAATTTCTACCAGTATTCATGGATTAAATTTTATACTGTCAAGTTGTCTAAATAAAAATATAAAATTAAATCCTTAATACATCAAATGTATATATTGATTATTATCTTGAAAATAAAACTCCTAGTTGTCAGGCCGATCTTTATAATTAAGAACATTAGAAAAACTAATTTCTAAAATTATTGTGTTCAAAACACATCAATCAAAACAAATTTTGATTTTTAATAGACTAATATTTAGCCTTATAAAACTATTAAATCAAAATTCTCCTTTATATATACACTTATATAACAAACAAAAAATAGTTTGCATCTTATTCCTTTTATTGTGACCAAAATAATAATTAAATAATTCTACAGCAAAGATTAGAACACTCGTTAGTGTGCGACCCCATAGGTTCAATACTAAGCGGGTAGTAAATTAGTCATACTAAATTTACTAATCAAGGTTGGCGTCTAGCAACACTCCTTAACGTCCCGATAGTATGAAGTAATATATTTTTACTAAGAACTTGAGAAGAACAAAGTA
The DNA here is from genome assembly GCF_000816755.2 of Arachis ipaensis. Taxonomy (NCBI): domain Eukaryota; kingdom Viridiplantae; phylum Streptophyta; class Magnoliopsida; order Fabales; family Fabaceae; genus Arachis; species Arachis ipaensis. The sequence goes on along the minus strand of NC_029793.2, from coordinate 128,395,290 downwards.
TAATTCCTTCCATCTTTCCAGCTCTTAGTTAACCCTTAGAATATGGTTTAATTGTCAAACTCTAACTTGTTACCATTATTATAATGAACTGTGAATGACTTAAGAAACTCATTTCTTCATTTATTCAATTTCCTTGACCAAGGTTTTATTCATCTCAGTCATATAATCATAGAGCTCAAACTCTTTACCGAGAGTTGACGAATTCTTTATTGACTAATCATTAATTCTACAAGTATTTAAATCATACGCAATATCCATTCAACTAGCACCCTAGGGTATTAGGTGTCAGGAATCAAAGTATAATAAATACATTATTAATTACTATGACAGTCACAGGTCAAAGAAAACTCTATTACCATGTTCATCTTGAGAATATCCTATTGACAAATATGCGATAATTATAACCATTAGAAATTTTCAAAGTGAGTCAGTTCAATGATCATATATATATATATTCACAATAATGTCATTTTTAATAATTCTATACCCAAGAACAATTTAGATTAAATTATAAAAGATTCATCTTTTAATATTATGATCACTATCACAATAATAAATTCCTAAATTTAACCAATGACCTTATGATATTAACATTTTAATATAATAATAATAACAAATTATTTGACACATGATTGATTGGATTGCGGTCATACTATTTATTCTCAATAATCTCCCACTTGTACGAGAGCCAATCATGATGGATTGGATCTTAGGCATACTATTATCTCAATAGAGGGGGAGGAAGAAGAGAAAGATGTTAAAGAAGGAGGTTTTAGTTCCTCTGACACTGATATTTTGACACCTAAGCCTCAATCTGACACGCCAAACTGGTAACCGGTTGCAGGGTCATC
>NC_029793.2:128369769-128394337 GCF_000816755.2 Arachis ipaensis | reverse complement strand
GTTCAAAGTTAAACATTTAACTAAATAAAAATATAAAACTTTTTTATACTATTAATGTATAAATCAATTTTTAAAATATTTGTTAGAGATATAACTATTTATGTTACCTTTACCTATTAGTTTAAGATTTTGGGATGAGTAATTTCATTGTTGTCAAACTCTCGAGTTAACTCGTAAACTCGTACGAGTTTACGAGTTTAGATATGGAATCGAGTTGATTCGGGCATAGAATCTATCTTGAGTAAACTCGGCTAGACTCGGTTAAACTCAGACAAACTCGTGAGTCTAGGACCGAGTTAGCGAGTTCGTGTTTTTCTTCATTTTTGCTCAAAAAAGCGTCATTTTAAAACTAAAAAAATACTTTTTAATTAGGGTTACGATAACACTCCCAAAGAATGAAAGAAAACTCACTCACAACTCATTCATCTGCGTCGTTTCTCTCAAGTCTCACTTTCTCCATGTTCTGCCGCAGTCGTCGTTCCCCGTTGAGCTGCCGTTGTTCGCCTGCGTCTGCTACCTCTGCTCTGATTTGCACAATTGTCTTTGTGAATTTTACCTATGTTGCCCTTTGCTTTATATTTCTTAACATCTCCACTATCTGCAACTCCATCATGCTATCACTGTTCACGAGTTCGACTACTTCTCCTACAGTCCTATCTCTGCTCTGGTTTGCACCGTCGTGAAATCCATGACTATTTGTCACCATCGTTTCGTGCTGCTGCTGCACCCTCATCACTGCTGCCTGCTGCTCTTGTCTTCTATCTACTGTTGCTGGGACTTTACCCCTTCTTTTCTTCTATATCCTCTATTTTTTGTATGCCTTTGCCCTTTATTTGAGCCCTTGCTTCTTGATTTAATTTTTTTTTTGCTTTTTAAATTTTGTTGCTTCTAATTTTAGCATATTGCTTATCGTTTATGTTAGATGGCCAAATGGTTCATCCATTTATGGCTGATTAGTAATTAATGATTTTTATTAGAGTTAATTTGATTATTTAATATTATTCAATGTTCAATTAAAGATTTAGTATTACAGATTTAGAATTTTTAATTTTGTGTATTCTATGTTGTATTTGTATAAGAATAATTATAGAGGATTTGAATGTATATTTTAAAGTATTTGTTATAATGTATGCTATTATTTTAATTTATTATGTGCTTTAAGATTGATATTATTAATTTTAAAGGGTTAAAATTGAGTAAATATACATTATATATATATATATATATGTATGTATGTATGTATGTATGTATGTATGTATGTATGTATATAAACTTTATAACAGGTGAACGCGAGTCGAGTCTAGGTCAGCTCCACGAGTTTACTTAGACTCGCGAATTTGACAACCTTGAGTAATTTCATTGTATGGTACGTGAGTTTTATGTTCGAAAAATTTAAAATTTGATTTTTGGTGAATCACCAAAATAAAAAAAATAGCAAAACACAAATAAAAAGAAAAAAATAGACCTATGCAAAAATCTAACAAATTTAAACCTTTCAACTTAAGTTTTTAAAATGTAGTTTCATGACAATATTGTCTTTTTCTTTTTTTTATCAAAGAAAAATATTCGTTGATATGAATAAGTTATGACTACTTAAACCATGAGTAGAAACTAAAAAATGAGATTTTTTAATTTGAAATGACAAAAAGAACCCACTAAAATAAGTATTTACCAGAATTATCTGTCATGAGATCAAAATAAAAATTCATGGAGTCTCCAAAGAGAGAAGACCCGCACCCCACAAATGAATTAGGATGAGGGCTAAAAAAGAAGTCCCACCCCATAAACATGAGCTAAATCTCATGATAGAAAATTATAATATAATCCTAGATTCACTTTTCTTTCCATATAATTTTTCTTCATATTCTGTGTTGATTTTCATATTCCACTTTTTCTACAAAAATATAAAAATGGAAAACCGGAAACAAATTGGAAAAGGATTATATAATACACCAGGACAAATTAGCCTCAACAATATTACAACAAGGTGGATCAAAACACCCATGAAGGGAACAAAAGGTTGTCATATATGGCGGTTACTGATGTCATTAAGGCAGTTTTTTCAACAACAAAAAATAATAAATAGGGATTTACTTTCCCATTATTAATGGTAACCTCATCAGTGGAGGAGCAAAAACGCGAAGAGGCCAATCTTATGGGGATTGAATAATTGGAAATGAAAGATGAAAGAAATGGGAAATTATTAAATTAATATTGCATGAGAAAATTAATGCTAATTCTGAGAAAGAATATTTTTAAAAAAGTTACATGGTTTGGATATTCTACCTGATGTTGTAAATGCATTTTCAGCTCAATATTGTAAAATTCCTTACAAGTGAGAGTGAAAGAATGTGCATTTGAATAAAGAATTTAATTTTGATATCTCATCCATATAAACAATTTTACATATGTATCTAATTACATTTTACGACACAAATAAAATTTTATGTTGTCACCGATAACAAAAATAACAATTTTTTATATTAATCATATATATAGAACTAAAAAAACGAATATGGCTAGATAACTGTATAAAACATCAAAACTAACTATGAAAATATCTATAATTAAGGATTGAAGGGAATCAAGGGATAACTTAATCCATGAATTGTCAATGAAAAATGTCAAAAACTGAATGCATCTATTTGGCGCCAAAAAAAAAATCGGAAAACAAAATGAAGTGTTAATTATCGCTTTTTCTAATAATAATAAAAAAACACAATCTTGGTACAAACGAAGACTAAAATATAAATTAGGGCAAACGAAGGCAAAATTTTGGTTATGCCTTTAACTTGGAAGGCATATTTCAATATCATAGGCCTTTGGATACAATTGATATCAAATGTGACAACAAATACAATAACTCAGAAACCTGAACTCTATATCATGATGATTTCTTACGAGCAAACCTCTGTAAAGATTTTGGTAAATCAATGTTCTCACTAGTTTTCTGCTTCTTATGGGATATCTTTTGTTCCTCGTTAATCTTCTCCTCTAAGTAAGGCCTCTTCACTCTAGCAATTGCATCCTGCTTCTTCTGTATCTTTTTACCTGGCTTATTTCTTCCTTTTGTTTTGTTCTTCAGTTTTGTGCCCTTGGCAGCTTCAACTGCGGCTTCAACTTCAGCCTCCCTCTCTTGCTTTGTCGGTTTCTCTCTATACGTAGATTTCACCGTACCAATCTTGCTTGGATCCAGCATGATAGTCTCAGGTGGAAGTTTATCAAGAAGAGACCGCACTTCCTTCTCTCTCCGCTGTTTAGATGTTTCAAATGGATTGGCAACCCATGTGTCGAAGTTGGGTTCTCCGGCACCTGGAATAAGAATACTAGACCAACCCATGGAATGGCCAATGGCTAGAACATCTTCATACGGCCGAAAAGCTAATCTTCCTATCTGGTAACCTTTCGCCATCGAATGAGTCATGTACTTAGAATAGTTCTGCGTCCCAGAAACATCATTCAGAACCTGTACAAACGAACCAACACCACAAGCAAGCAAGCCCTTTTGACTAAAATCCAGTGTGTTTGCGTGGCCCGTTAACGTTTGAAGAGGCTCAAATTTCCTCAAGTCCCAAAGCTTAATCCTCTTATCTTTACCGGCTGTGGCCATTAAGTGGCCATTTGGGTGGAATGCTAGTGCTGAAACAGGCCCATGATGACATAGCATTTTCACAAGGGGAGCAGAACTAGTTGGCTTCCACATTGTAACTGTACCACCTGCATGACCCAGACCAACAACCGCATTGAAGGGGTTCACTTGCATCACATTTGTGCGTCCCAGGCCTGTTCGAAAATTACCCACAATCTCACCCATTGTAATATCTTGATAATGAAGTTGCCCAAATTTGTTGACTGAAGCCAACAGAAAATGGTTTTTCAGAAACTGAAGCTTTAATGCTGCACCATGTTCCTGGAAAAAGGTAAACAAGTAAGTTCCATAAGGACGCATCATGATTTTACAGTTTCAAGAAACTTCTAAAAACAATAATCAGAACTTCCCTTTTTGCAAGATGCTGGAGGTAGCCAACTACAGCACAAATTTCTACCTACTTTGAGGCTTTTAAGAATAAAAGGTAATGCTAAAATGCACATATGAAGGATATACATTCCCTCATTATATGTTCCACTAATAGGAAATGAGGATTACTCAGCATGTCTCATTTCGAACTAGTTCATTTAAAATAATGGAGACAAGACAAATGGAGTAATTACAATTTGAAACCATCTGCATATGTTTGGGTTAATCATTATATTAGGATGCTAAAAAGAATTTAATGAACCTTTAGAAGAGAGCAAAATAAGAAAGAAATATATCAATCAGAATCAGATAACATGAGATTTAGACTCCAGCATATAAATATGAATGGTTCAGCTTCAAAGGGATGACAATTAACCATCAGCATATGCCAAAATATTCTAGAAGTTGACTATCAGCTAAAATGTAACAACAAAGGCATAGAAATCACTGACCCTGAGGCAGCGAATTTCAGTTCCGTCTCGATTATACATGTAAACAAACCTGTCAAGTGTGAAATTCTACAGTTACTCAACAAGGACAGCAGTATATCACCAAAGAAGTTAACGTGTTAAATATTTTGACAAAATAAATTTTAATCAGCTTTTCCAAATGGTAGAAAATTTCTATGCGCATCATATGACAACAAAATAAGATGTAAAAGTCCCAAAGTGTGTAATCTCATTTCAATAGTGTATTAAGCAAAAAGCACATGGAATTATATAGATAAAATACGAATCCAATTGTGTCTCTGTAAAGAGAAATTACTTCTTCTGGGCAGCAGCGAAAAAGAGCTCATTATGCAAGAATACTACATCACGCACTGTTTCTGCTACCTGAAAAAAAAAGGAACAATTAACTTAAAATCTCAGTATGCATGTCGTTTTGAAGCAAACAGCAGCCCATTCATCTTCTAGCATGCAGATTACAGTTTTCATCAATAAAGTAAAGGAAGTGCAGAAGTACTTTAAAACACGCGTGCAATAGAGCATACCTGAATCTCTTTGATTAGGTTAAGATTTATCATGTCCACAATTCCAAGGTGGCCTTTACGACCACCAACAGCCATATAACGGCCGCTTGAAGTAAAATCCAGGGTATATGGACCAAGATCTACAAATATGGATTGTAGCACGATGAAGTTAAATGACAGATCAAGAAAATAACAAAATTGTTTACATGCAAAAAGCGTCCCACACTCCATTGCCTTTGGGATAGAGTATAATAAATTAGGACAGGCAAATCAAACTTGTAAAAACCTGTTAGAAGGAAGGGCAGTGCCAATTGAAAGGATTAAAGGAACATTGATTTGTAAAAGAACTAAAACTAGAATTAGAGATTCAAGTAAACACCAAATTCCCTGAAATTCTAATAATTACTCAGCAAACTGTTTCAATAACTTGTACTGAAATTAAGATCATCTCAAATCATAGTAGTTACTAGTTAGTACAACATGTATGAGAAAAGCAAAGCATTTAAGTGTAAAGAAACCACAAAGAAGATCATTCACCATCTTGAAACATAAAGCAATTGCATTGAAGTCAGATGTGCTTTCAAATTCAAATACAATTAATAATTTTGTGTAAAAGTTCTACCTTGCCTCTAGAACAAATAAGCCAAATAACTTTAAATTCCTATGAGTAAAGGTCCTAAGCACGACCTCAATACCACTGATGTACAGGAAAGAAAAGCCAACTGACTTGGATAAATATAATGAAATATACTGATTAAATTTATATACTTTAATTCAATTTCCCCTCGGTAGGAAAACTTTTACATAGTATTTAAAGCATAGGAATCAAAAAACCAAAATGAAAGGCCATAACTAACAATACAAGTTATAATGGAGACATAAATCTGACACAACCCAAGATGCTAAGAAAAAGCAATCAATTAAAGGTACCTGGTAAAACAATATCGTATTGGTTCCTTAAGTTTACAAGACCTACTTCTTTCGCTATAGCCTCCTGTTTGATCCTCCATGTCTTCTCTATGCCTTCAGCCTCCAGATAACCTCCCTCGTTAGGCATAAGCCACTGCATAACCAAAATTATAAAGAGAACATAGAAATTCATAACATGCAATTTTATAATCATACCCTAAAGAAGCACATAAATTGACATGGATGCTTGATATGGCATGAATATAGCAGACACTTTAATAATGGATGGACATGGAAACGGCTATATATATATAGAGAGAGAGAGAAGTTCACGATTTGTATATATTTAAATATTAACAAATGTGAAACTGCCAATATTTATTATTTCAAGTTCCTTCAAAAACAGATAAATGTTCTTTGATATACGTTATATGTGCCAATATTTGCTATTATTGAGCTCATTCAAGATATCAATACTTGATAGATATATGTTCCATGTGTCTCATATGGGTATCACTATTATCCCTCAAATTCAGAAATACAACCGACCATTCAACTTGATACTCAACACACAATTAACCCCAAATGAAGGTAAACAATCTTCACACGGAACAGTTTATAGACCAAATTGGTTGCATTGCATCACCTAATGACCAGCCAACCTTAGTTCTAATAGGAATATGGAGTCAAACATAATGCAGCAATAATTTTTTATGGATTAGACCGTAGATCACATCCACAGAAAAACTTAAGAATAAGAAGTGTATTAATGATGTGAAAAACAAGAGGATAAATTCAGTTTTCAGTTCAATTGTTGAACATAAAAGCCACATGAAAAACAGGTTACCTTTTCCGCCTTGGCAGCAGCTTTCGCGGCATTGCCATATAATTCTTCTCTAACAGATAGTTGACGCTTGAGCTTCCTATCTTTCAAATCCTGCAAATTATAGTTGACAAATTAAGATTAAAAGATAAGATAATTGACTGCCAGCGTATTGATTCACAAAACCATAATAACTCTATATACCTCAAAAGAAGCAGCTTCTCCTCTGAGATACTTCTTTATTTTCAGATCTAACTCATCAGAGATGTCCTGAAAAGCAACACATAGTGTAAAGAATAAAAGTACATATCAAAATCCAAAACAAAGACCACAGTGAAATATAACACAGACAAAAAACTTTTTTCAAATTGCTCCATTGCCAATACATTCGGGAAATAATGCTGTAATACTATAACCCAGTGTTACACGAAAATGAAAATATTCAATTTGATGTAACAATTCTCAATTCCAAAATTCAGAGTTCAAACTTGTAATGAAAATTGAAATCAAGTTCAGCTAAACCCTAAGCAAGCATGCTTTACTTTTCCTTCTCCTTTTTCACAATTCTGAGTATACTCTACCTATGAATTCAGATTTAAAAAAAAAAAACCTTGTCTTCCTTGCTGTCTTGGTCATGCAAGCACATAAGCAGGTCAACGCTAAGCTTTATATAAGAAATGAAATATAACAGGGAACGAGAACGACACAGTAACATATTTTCCCTATGAAGTATTGCCAAAAAAATCGAATTTACTTAATGGAAGCAACGTAGCAGTATTCAGAGCTAGGTTTGAAGCACAGGAATTTCAATGAAGCGATAGTGAAGGTGAAGGGGAAGAACCTGAGTAAGTAGTACCTGATTAGCGGAAGGTTTTTTCTTGGTAATAATAGCATGGTTGTCTTGTGCTTCGTCCATGGTTGGCCCCAGAGAGAGAGAGAGAGAGAGAGAGAAGATGATGATTCAGCTTCGGAGGACGACGGAGGTAGTGGACGAGGTGGCGGAAGAGAGTGTATGTGGGTCTTCGAAACGGCGCCGATGTGTTGGAGGGTTTATTTGGGGGTTTTGCTGTTGCTACTTGCTGCTGCCTCTGCCCAAATTTCTATTTTATTAAAAAGTAAAAAAAATAAAAATAAAAAAGTCCCCCTTTTTTTTATATCATTAAAATTAACACACAAAGTTAGAAAATCAGAAAACCAGCAACAATATTATAATATTATTATGGCAGAATATAACAAATCAAGAATATTCAGAAATTAACGAAATTTTAGCAACTCAGCAACTCAATCAGTATTATTAACAACAAATCAACCGTACAAAACAAGCAAAAAGTCAAAAACAAATTCAAGAAGCAGTGCTTAATGCTTACCAGAGGAAGGGACAAAGAGACAGATTAAAAAACCAGCAACAATATTATTATGGCATAGGGGTGTGTATGGGCCGGGTGAAGCCAGGTTTGATGTGACCCAGACCTGACCCAAAATATATACCGGGCCTATTTGTTAGACTCGAACCCAACCTAGACCCGATAAAACTTATACACTTTCGGGCCATGATTATACCGGGTAAAAATCGGGTGAAAACCGGGTCGTTAACATTATATTACCTTGATACCTTCTTGTAAGTTAGCATGTAAAAATATCCAAATTTTTAAAACTCCAATCATTATTTGACATGGTAAAATTCACTTAGAAAAATATAATAAGAATCAACTCTTTTCTAAAATTAAAGTATAACCATAATCAATACTAATATTGCCTAATAACACCAAATATTTAAATCAATACAAATAACACAAGATTATGCAATTCTAAAGTCTTATGCATTTTAAACATAAAATATTAACTTATAGTCTTATATATAATGACTAATAACACAAAATATTAAGGTTTACAACACTTAAATTTCACATAATAATAGCCATCATCCATCACTAATAACACAAAATATTAATTATGTATGATGATCGGGCCACCGGGCCGATTTCGGGTGACCCGAGCTATGGCCCGGACCCGATCCGAAATAATGACCGGGTCTATTTTTGAGACCCATACCCGGCCTTAGACCCGATGAAATCACACCAAATTAGCCCCTAAAGTGTTCGGGACCGGGCCGAGTCTTCGGGCTGGGCCGGGCCATGCACACCCCTATTATGGCAGAATATAGTAACTCAGAATAATCAGAAATTAACAAAATCTCAGCAACTCAGAATCAGTAAACTAACCCAGCAACTCAATCAGTATTATTAACAACAGATCAACAGTACAAAACAAGCAAAAACAAATTCAAGAAGCAGTGCTTAATGCTTACAGGAGGAAGGGACCGAGAGACAGAGAGAGAGCTCGACGGCGACGGCGACGGCGAGGAGAAGAGAGAGCTCGACAACGACGACGACAGAATCTTCAACCCTGCTTCCGACGACCAGACGACAAACACAGAGAGAGCTCGACGATGACAACGACGGGGCTGCGGGGCTGCGGTGGCTACGGGCTGCGCGATTAGGGGTCTGATCGTTGTTCTTTCAACTCCAAAATTTCACTTCAGTTTCAGAGAGGAGAGGAGTGTGGGACTGGGTTGGGGGCTTGGGGCCGTTGGGGATTTAGGGTTCGCCTTTCTTTTCTTTTTTAATTTTTAGGCGCAAACGGCGCCGTTTAGGGGTTTTTTATTGAACCGGAACCCTTAAAAAACCGGCCAGTTCTGACAGTTCATTGGTTAACTGCCAGTTCGACCGATTCTGTAACTAATTTTTTACCTAACGATTTTTAAAGCTAATTGAATCAGCCTGGTGACCGGTTCTCAATTAATCCAATTGAACCGATCAATTTGGTTCGATTTTCATAATTATGATTTCTAGAATATGTACCATTGAGAATGCAGAAAGCCCAATGAAATAATTACCAAAAAAATAGGCCCAATCGAAGATTGAGTCAATTCAGGATTATCAAGTAAACCAATTTGGGTCAAGACATCTAGTAGTTATTAGCTCAGCTCATCTGGGTTTTACCCCCACTTACCACAACCCGGAGACCCATAATTGTCAAAACTAAACTGACAATCGAACTGATTAAATTATTGGTTTATTAGTTTATTGGTTCAACTGATAAATTATTGATTGAACCGATAAGACTGATTCTACATAAATAAAAAATATAAAATAGGTGGATATATTATGTCCTCCTATCAATTTATCATGTAAAAGTTAACGGTGATGCTTATATTACCGTTAATAGGATTTGTAATAAATAGAGAGCAGTTGATAAATGTTATATGAAAACTCAAAAGATACTTAATGTCTTATTATCCAAAACTACATCGTTTCCATATTTATGTGACAGTAACGAAACATACATCATTGTAAATAATGAAATACATGAGCAATTTTGTTTTATTTCACATTATCCATAGATGAAAAGATATACATGTCCACTATTTACTAAATACTTTTTTTCTTCAATGACTAATTAGTCTTAACTCTTAAGTTAAAATTTTCGAAGACCTAATTGTCACGATACTCTAAAAAATTAAAAATAAATACCTTTTATGTATATAATATATATAATAATTGGCGCATACATTAACAACGAAATTACCAGCCTAGTGGCATGGTACCTTGGATTGCAGTCGGTCCGGTTCGATTCTTACAACTATTGCAGACCAAATCGTAATCTTCGGCCGCGCATTGTATTCTCACCGGTGGCGTTAGCTTCTTCTCAATCTGTGACGAAGAATTCTCAATTGTTCACGACTGTAGCATCTTCTTCTTTCGGGGCACGTATGGATTAAAAACAAGTAACTGAATGCTTTCATTTTGAGGTAATGTTCAAAATGGTCCATGAAATTCTCAACTCGCTTCAGATTAGTCCCCCACTTTTTAAAATAACCAAATAAATCCCTCACTTTCAAAATCGTAAATCCCTGTTAGTCCAAAAATTACCAAGCGTTGCGCTGATGTGTACAGTTAAGTGCCAAATTGGCAATTTGATGCATGCTGATGTAGACATATAATGATTTCAACTCAAATTGATGCCCAAAATTTAGTTAAAATACCCAAATTGATCCATTCCTACTTATGAAACCCTAACCCCCAAATCTTCATCTTCATCATATATTCTTCTTCCTCTCCACTCCTCTTCGCTGTTGTTCATAGTATCCTCTCAAATTTTATTCGTGGCTCAAAAGTCTACTTGCAAGTTCTTAGTTCAAAAAATATCCTGCCATTAATATAGAATCCAATTCTATATTAATGGTTAAAAAATTATTAAGAAAGTTCAAGGCTTCCAAGCCTGGTACATGAGAGAATAACAATGAAAAAGATAAGTGAACAAGGAGCATAATGTGCTCAACAAAGTTCTACAATACAGAAAAGTATAACTGCTATGCATCATGAAAAGATCTTAAGATACTTTCTTCACTTGCTGATGAAAAATGGGTGTGATGTAATAGCTGCTACACCTAATCATAACAAAATGGTTCCACTCTCATTTTTGTTCTTCACTTTGTTTTTTTCCTATGCAAGTTCAAACATGAAAAGTGGTTAGATTGAGATGATCGACATAATCCTAAATGATGATATTCACATTAAATGTACACTATACAGCTAACAAATGTCTCCTTTATTTGTTAAACATTGATCTAACTTACATCTTAATTTATTCTACCACACTCCTCATATAGAATTGACTGCTTACAAATACTATCTTTCAAGTTCCATTTAACAATTTGCATGAAAAAGTTTAAGATAGAATTAAAAAAAAATGGTTAGCGTTCCTCCAACTACAGGATTTGCCTAAATGCACAACATATTTATCCTCCCAAACTCAAGCTTTATACTTCAATTGAAGGACATTTCTTCCCACCAAATTTTTTTTCTTTTTCCTCTCCTACAACTTTACCAGTGACCAATTACAATATTAACCACATCAAAAAAGTCCAAACCTCAGCCAATACTAAAGTGAGCATGCCTCTTTGCATCACCTTTTCAAACTATTTATGTCTATTAAGTGTCGCATGATTGGGTCAACAGATGGCTCCAACAGATAGAACTTAGAAAAGACCCCCTTACTCAAGTTTCAAGTATTTACCAAAATAGAGATACTACACTATGGGCTAACCAGTGTTGGTGCAAATTGCTTGCAAGAGAGCTCAGTTCACACAAACAACCATAATTTAATCAAACAGATTAGTTTGCAGAAGCTTGCAAAATCAAAGACCTTCTCCAGATATAATATGGCATTGGTATCTAAATCGAAAACATTGAATTGTAACAAAAGGTAAAGACATTCGGATTCCCTATTAAATCCACTATTCTTAGCAATACACAAACATCAAAATCACCCAACTAACACCAACACAGTTAAAAAAAATAAAAAATAATAAACCTAAACTCTTACCGTTTACCATGGCCAATGTTTGAGTCTGATGATGTTATTGTTGATAGAGGCAAAGAGCTTCACTAGTCGAATGAAAGACAGTGGACGAGCACCAACGAGCAACGACGACGCTGACCTGAGACGATGATGACGATGAGAATGTCTTCGTGTTAATGGGGGGACCATTTGGGAGTCTTTTATTTAAGGAGGATAGATTATAGATTTATAGGGTGCAAACGGGGTCGTTTTACTGTAATTTAACTGTATACATCAGCATCATTAAAATATCTGGTAGACTAATGGGGATTTACGATTCTAAAAATGATGAATTTATTTGGTCATTTTAAAAAGTGGAGGATTAATCTAAAGTGAACAAGAAATTTTAGAGACCAAATTGGCATTACCTCCTTTCATTTTATGCATTTTAACTTTCATAATTTCTAGTAGCTTGCTTCTACTTACACTGATCACATTCTCACAATTGTGTCAGTTTTCTCTCTCTTTCATTTTTTTATTTTTAAATTTGGTTTGTGATTGAATCTAGAAAATTTACTACGAGCGTCATTTTCTCAGTTTGGTAAATGCTAATTATTGTTTGAAAATGCTGTTAATTAATCTTGATTAGTTTATTAAGGCATTCTTGTTGCTTTAACCTAATTAGATTTTTCATTTTTATTCTTTTACATATGTTTAGAATTATAGCTGGTAAAGCTGAAGGTAGTGATCACAGGGACCAGTTAATGAACAAGCAGTTGCAAATATATATGCGGTAATAAGGTCTGAACTCAACCAAATTCACTCGAAAATCACCGAGCTGAGAATGGAAGTTAGCGAGCACTCCTGGGTAGTTAATGCCATTCAGTCGCTCGATCCCTCTAGACGATGTTATCGAATGATTGAGGGTGTTCTGCTCGAGAAAACTGTGAAGGAAGTCTTGCCGGCGGTGCTGCGCAACAAAGAGGGACTCGAAGAAGTTATTAGCAGGCTCAAGAAGAAAAAGGTGATTGTTGAGTTTGAGGCTAAATATAAAATCAGGACAAGGAAAGCTGATGCAGAGGTGAAGGATGAATCCGGTAGAAAGGAAGGCGCTGCTCAAGGCGTTCTTGTTGGCCCTGTAGGTGGAAGTGAAGCATAGATCAGGTTTTACTCTGTTTTCTGAGAATGTTAGCATGAAGTCTTCTTTAATCTTGTCCTTTAGCACGTTGTGGTGTTACCGGACCGGACCGGTCGGTCGGACCGGTCCAACAGCGGACGGGCGACATTAACAATCCGGCCAAGCATGTAAAACTGTTTACCAGTCAAGAACCGATCGGAACCGGGATCCGGACGGTTTACACAAAACGGAAGCTCCTTCGTTTCTTTCCCCCTTTCTTTCTTTCATTCAGAAAGAAATCACAGAAACTCAGCCAAAAAAACCCTAGCCCTGTAAGCCTACACCACCGCCGCAAGGAGTGGCATACTGCCGCCGTCCCTCGTGCTCCAAGTCTGCAACCCCTGTTCGCTGTCACCGATCGCAGCTGCTTCCTCGAGCTCGGCGTCCGTGTCTTTGTCTGCTCAGCCGCGCTTCCGCCCCCGTTTGTTTGCCGTTCACGTTCGCGTCTTCGTTCAGCCGTCGTCTTCGTTCGCGTTCTTCGCCTTCACGTTCGCTCGGCGTTCACCGTTCGCGTTCACTCGCCGTTCACCGTTCGAGTTTTCATTCGCGTTCGTCTGGAAGCCACGTTGCTCTGCTTCAAACTCTGCGACCAACCCGTGCGCTCCACCTAGCCGTCGAACTGCTCTCTTTTGTTGCCGCCGTGAGTTTCCTAAACCCGCCACCAGACAATACACTCACACAACACCAATACTCTGCAACTTCATTTCTATTACAATAACTAACTATTTGATTTGGCAGTGGTTTGGATTTTTTTCATAGACTGAATCAAAGTATACAATTATTATGTTCTCTTCTCTATCGCATTGATGAATTCTCTTATATTGTTTTAATTTCACCGCACTCAACATGTTTGATGAAATGCTTTAACCATATTTCTGGTTGGTTTTATAATTTCTAGCTTTTAGAAATTTAGGAAGTTGATTGCATGTAAAATTAGAATAATTGGATCTTAGTAATTAGTAAATTTTAGCTGCACAAATAGCATCTTTGCAGAAAACATATAGGCACGATGATTTTTTATTTGCATTCACGTCTTTTGGAAAGAGCCGCTAAATCAAGTTCTCAGTTAGGTGAAGGAAGTACCCAATCGGGAGATGTTTCGGCTTATATTCCTACAAATGTGATTTCTATTACAGATGGCCAAATATTCCACTTGCGTTAGTGTTCTTTTGGTAAATTTTAACTGTTGTTGTGAACTTGTTAATTTGCAAATTGTTCTTGTGTTGTTGTTCTGTTGTTCTTCTGTCATCTTTAATTTTTTTTTTGGTTGTGATTTTCTGTTCTTGAACTTGTTAAGTTGATAATTTGCTAAATTGTTAGGCTGCTGTTGTTTTAATTTGCTAAATTGTTAGATTGCTGCGATTTAATTTGTTGGATTTTCTATTTAGGTCTTGTTCTTGTTTATTTGCTAAATTGTTGTTGTGTATTTATTGTTGTCTTTGAGATTATTGCTGGATATTGGTGATCATGGATTTATTTTATGCTTCATGTTTTCATTGTTTTCTTTTTCTGAAGAAAAAAAGATTCTGTTTTCATTGTTTTGTTGATTGTTTGTTTTGTTTCAGAAATCAATTTTTTGTGATCAATGCTCAAACTCTGAATGCTGTTCTGTTGGTTTTGCATGTTTGTTTTGTTTCAGAAATCAATTTTTTGTGATCAATGCTCATACTCTGAATGTTGTTCTGTTTTGTTTTAAGGTTGTGTTTGGAAGAGGTGATTGATTTTTGAGTGTTGTTTTGTTTTTGTTTTAAGGCTGTGTGTTGTGTTCAGTTTTCATTTTGTAGAAAATTCTTTGAGTTATATAAGAATTAAGAAGGAAGACTATTTCAACGGTATTACTCTGTTGATTCTGGTCCGCTACAAGCTTGAACATAGAATTGAAGGGAGAAACCCTTTATTATTTCATCATTGGCCTATTTTTGGCATTGCATATCATTATAGTTTGTTTATTCATAGAACTAGTTGTTTATGATCCCCTTTTGAAGTAAAAAATGCAGTAGAAGAGTGTTTAGAACCAGTTGCTTTAGTCATTGAATTTTTATAGAATCAGGTGTTTATTATAAAACAGTTTTTTTGGTTAAATCACGGTTGAACCAATGAACTATAGAACCAGTAACTAAAGTGGTTTGATGACCGATCCGGTTTTCAGAACCTTGGGACTGAGAGAACAGAGAGGTAGTTTAATTGGGAATGTCCCACAGTTATTTTTCAATTTTCTATCTGAAACATTGGAATCTAATTTTTTACCAAAAAAAAAAAGATTAAAATAGTACCAAAAACAAAAAACATCGTCCAAAACCTTTCCTCTAGAATATAAATATTTTAAACATGCAATAGAATATGAAGTTTTGTGCTGCAAGAGAGTCTTACTAGCGAGAAGTATTTATTGACGCTTAATCATCATTGCTGGTAATGACAAGATCATCAATAGACACAATCGGATACATGCATCATCTTAGAGTATGATTGTTAAATGCAGAGTTTCAGTTTCTCATCCAATATACCAAACTCTTTACAATGGAGATTCAAACTGGTTTTTCTTTTTTCTCCACAACACGAAGACCACTGTTAGGTTTTTCTATTTTCTGTCAATTCCTTCTCTTCTCTTATTCTCCCAATATATCTTTGACCCTTTCATCTTCTGTTCTCAGCACCGTAATCTCCGGCCACGCAGATTGTATTCCCACCGGTGGCGTTAGCTTCTTCTCCATCCGCGGCGACGAATTCTCAACTGTTCACGGCTGTAGCAGCTTCTTTTTTCGGGGCACGTACGGATTAAAAACAAGTAACTGAATGCTTTCATTTTATGCATTTTAACTTTCATAATTTCTAGTAGCTTGCTTCTACTTGCACAGATCACATTCTCACAACTGTGCCAGTTTTCTCTCTTTCATTTTATATTTTAAATTTAGTTTGTGATTGAATCCAGAGAAATTACTACGACTGTCCTTTTCTCAGTTTGGTAAATGCTAATTATTGTTTGAAAATGCTGTTAATTAATATTGATTAGTTTCTTAAGGCATTCTTGTTTCTTTACCTGATGAGATTTTTTATTTTTATTCTTTTACATATGTCTAGAACTATGGCTGGTAAAGCTGAAGGTAGTGATCACAGAGAGCCAGTTAATGAACAAGCAGTTGCAAATATATATGCGGCAATGAGGTCTGAACTCAACCAAATTCACTCGAAAATCACCGAGCTGGAAATGGAAGTTAGCGAGCACTCGCTGGTAGTTAATGCCATTCAGCCGCTTGATCCCTCTAGGCGATGCTATCGAATGATTGGGGGTGTTCTGGTCGAGAGAACTGTGAAGGAGGTCTTGCCTGCGGTGCTGCGCAACAAAGAGGGACTCGAAGAAGTTATTAGCAGGCTCAATGAAGCATTGGAAAAGAAGAAAAAGGAGATTGTTGAGTTTGAGGCTAAATATAAAATCAGGATAAGGAAAGCTGATGCAGAGGTGAAGGATGAATCCGGTAGGAAGGAAGGCACCGCTCAAGGCGTTCTTGTTGGCCCTGCAGGTGGAAGTGAAGCATAGATCAGCTTTTACTCTGTTTTCTGAGAATGTTAGCATGTAGTCTTCTTTACTCTTGTACTTTAACATGTTCTGGTGTTCTGATTTGTTTGTGAGGATTGTCTTAAATAGCAAATGTTACATCTTTTGATCTTCTGTTCGATTGCTTTTAGAGGAACTTATGTTGAGCAAGTCTTTTGTAAGAAACTGTTCTTAGACATGTTCTCATGTAGGATTTGACTGCAAGTACATATGATATTAGTAATTGCTTCAGCTATTTCTGATGTTGTCTGTCACAAATCATTTATATAAGTACCCATTTCTTTAAGTTTCGTTTTTGAGGAATTAGAAAGAACAGTAATCTAGTGTAGAAATAATCTTGTGTGCAAAGATGAAGCCTACCTTGATGAAATGTTGAAATGCTTAATGTGTTTCGTGCGCATAATTATAGGCTCTATGACTGTGTTTGGGTACCTAATGATAAATGGAATGGGGTGAATGAAGTGGAATAAAATTACAATTAAAGGAAGGTAATGGAATGAAGATGGTTTCATATATCCTTGATTTGAGAAATAAGTAACTCCTTCGTCCTACCATATTCAAGGTGCAATTGTGCAACAGGAGATTTTGCTTGATGTATCTCTTGAGCAAGCATTGGTTATACAAGAGTACTTTGGGTACACCCTCCAAATTTTGTTTAGCTATGAAAGCCAGGTTGTAAATTGTGTTTCTCGCAATATCAAACCCATGTCCTCTTGAATTTTTTTTGGGACTACATAGGCAAGATCTGTATGAAGCTATAGTTTCAAGATAATTCCGAGTGAGGAGTCGAAGCAACCAATAGAGCAGTGGTGAGCAAAAATTTTTTAACATAAAAATTATATAATAATATTTATATTAAAATAAAATGTATAAATATAATTAGTTTTAGGTTTATTATTAATATGACAATAAATAAATAATTATATAGACAGATTATAAAATACTTTAGAAATAATTGATGATCTTGTCATCTCGCTTGTAAGACTCTCTTGCAGCATAAAACTTCATATTCTATTGCATGTTTAAAAGATTTATATTCTAGAGGAAAGGTTTTGGACGATGTTTTTGTTTTAAGTACTATTTTAATAATTTCTTTTCCTTTTTTTCTTTTTAATTTTTGGTAAAAATTAGATTTCAATCTTTCAGATAGAAAATTGAAAAATAATTGTGGGACATTCCCAATTAGACTATCTCTCTTTTCTCTTCCACTGTGCCTCCACAGTCTCACCTTGAGTAAATTGTTAAACCACAGGAAAAATTAACAATAAAAATGAACTATATGTAAGCTAAAATGTATATCGTATTATTGGATTTTTTTAATAAATAATTTAATTATTTTATTTATCAAAATATATAATTTATAGTATATTTATCAATTTATATCACATGACTTATCTCTTTTACATTATAAATAAGATAATTATAAATGTATTTTGTTTATCGAAATAAGTCTTTTACTTTGCATTAAAACCATCTAGCATACAATAAAAAATACGGTCATGCAAATGGAATTTTACATTCGATAATAATACCCAAATTGAAATTTGATCCTAAATAGTAAATAGTCTAATATGAAATTGGATGGACACTAATAATTTGTTTACATACAAGAAAGAAAATAAAAATAAAAAAAATGAGAGGAGAAAAAAAAATAAAGTTATTATGTGTTATTTGAATGAAAAAAATGGATAAAAAAAAAAAGAAAACATTTTTTTTCTTTGGATGGAAAAAAAGTGAAAAAAAAATCATAATGGTATAAAATTACATTAATATTCTTATAATAAAATAAAGTATAAATATTTTTATTTATTTATTTTTATTGCATTTTATGATAATTTTTTTAATACTTTTATTTTTACTACTAAAAATTTATCAAACACGCTAAAAAATTAAAAAAAAATGTTTTTTTATTAAAAATACGTTTTTTTTAATCAACTTTATAATACTCAAACAAACACTATAAATAACATTGTAAATACACAAACAATAATATTTTTTTCTTATTTTCTTACTTGTAATAGATGGATTTTTTTTTTTGATAAAACCCACATACAAATTTTTCTTCCTTCCCAACTTCTTTAACATCCAAAAAAAGAATTTTCATTTTCCTTTTCTCCTTTTTCTTTTCTCTTATTTTTCCTTAAACTAAGGATAGTGTAAGGAAAGTTGGTGCTCTTCCATTTTGTATTGTGAGCATTGGGCACACAACAAACCAATGATTTTTCTTGTTGCTAATGCCGCGTAATCTTACACCGAATATCCACAACCGCATCGTTGACAACTCCCTCCATTCTATCATTAATCATTGGATTCATCACTCACCTTTTTTTAAATCAGCTACTAATAAAATATATATTAAAATATAAATATATATTAAAATTAAATTAAACTACATATATATTTATATATAAATATATTAATAATTTATTTTAATAATTAATTTTAATATATAAATAATATTTATAACAGTAACCTTGAGCCAAACAAACAGCTCTTAAATCTGAATGATATCTTAACACAATTTTGTTCCCCATCATCAACCACGTTAAAGAAACACCAACTAAAGACATGTCTGCTTGTTCAACATGTGGCATAATAAACCTCGTGTGAACTGCAACAATTTCTCTTATTAAAGAAACACTAAATCCCTTTTGTGTCCTTACTTTGCTTCCGCTGACTTTGCTCTTTCACATACACACGCTCTCTCTCTCTCAGATATTTTTCAATATAAAATCCCTCCAAGCTTCCCAATTCATTGATCTCAGAAAAGAGCTTCAGTATTTCTGGCACCCCAATTGAGAAAAGAATCGAACTTGGAATTTCCCCCGAGACATAACCATGGAGAACGGTGATGGGTCCCCTCAGGGTCCGGTTACATGCGGGTCGTGGATTCGGAGGCCCGACAACCTTAATCAGGTTGTTATTGGAAGGTCAAGGCGCGGAGGTTCTTGCCCTTCTCTGCTTCAAATTTTCTCCTTTGATCCCAAAACCACTTCTTTGTCTTCCAAACCTCTGGTATTCCCTCCACACCTTTTCTCAAAATATGTTCCATATTTTTTTTGGTGACAAAATATGTTCCATATGAGTATGTATATATATATATATATTTGTTGATAACACTAAATGAGTATATATTTGTATATGAATTACTTGTTTGAAGGATGAATTTGTTGAAGATTTTAAGCTGAAGAATTGTTGTGGAGAATTTGTGTTGTTGAGAACTGTTTTATGTGTTGACTTTGTGGTTTGATGAATTCATGTGAAGTCTGAGAGGAGATTTTGTTCTAATTAGCTTTTTTGGTTGATATCTTTTTTTTTTTTCTTAATTTAATTTTCAGACCACATTTGTGTTTGAAGCAGTGGATGGTGATCCAGTTGCTATTGCTGTCCATCCCAGTGGGGACGATTTTGTGTGCTCCCTCAGCAATGGTAGCTGCAAGTAAGTGTCTTTACTTATGAGCTTCGAGATTGATCCTATTATCTGAATTTATCGGTTGAAAATTTCTTTAATGATTTATCTCAATTTTGCATTTCATAGTTGCAGTTACTGTCACTTTCAATAATCTCACAATCAGAATTCCGATACCTTATATCAATTTACCATATTATTTTGATAGTTTCTTGTTCTAGTTTCCTTGGAGTAGGGGAATGCTTGACAATAGCCATAGTTGTTTCTTAAGCATGATTAGCTTATATTTCGCTTTTAATTAACTGAAAAATCAAATATAAGTCGACGTATTTATATGTGCTCATGCAGATTGTTTGAGCTGTATGGTAATGAAACAAAAATGAAGCTGTTGGCCAAAGAACTGGCCCCTCTGCAGAATATCGGTTCTCAAAACTGCATTACTTTTAGTGTTGATGGATCTAAATTTGCCACCGGTGGGTCAGTAAGTATCGCTTTGAAATCCATTCAATTCAATTGTGTTTCTTTGTTGTGTGACATTTCTAGCGTTCGTTTCTAGAGTTTGATCTTGTATGTTTGAATTCTGTCTGGAACAAGTACAGGACGGGCATATCAGAATTATGGAGTGGCCTAGCATGAACAACATTTTGGATGAACCAAGAGCACACAAATCTGTGCGGGATATGGATTTCAGGTAGGAATACTCAACAAGTCAAACGGATGCATTAACCCTTGCAACCAGTAGAATAGCAATTAAAACTTGATTAGTAGCTAGTGAAATCTTATTTGGAGTTCATGCCATGTGGTTGATTTTTTTTGCATGTTCATCCCTACCATTGATAATTTGATTATGTAGAGATATTTTTTTAACAAGTCTTATATAGTTTCATAATAAATATCTTATTCCCAATACTGATAGTAAAGCCAATTACTGACACTAATTACAAGATATATTTCCCAGTTTAATTAGCACTTTAATACGTTACTTTCAGCATTGGAAAAGTATTGCTAGCCGAATGTAGCTGTGGTACCAGCTAGTTTGAAAAACCATTTTTGTTGTTGAATTTGTTCTTGGACGTAAAATAGTTATGTTCATCTCTTAAATTGCTTGGTTGTACTTGTACCATGCTTTGAAAAAGAAATCTGATTACATTGCTTGGTTGTATCATCATTCAGTCTAGACTCAGAATTCCTTGCTTCAACTTCTACCGATGGCTCTGCAAGAATCTGGAAGATTGAAGATGGTGTTCCTCTAACCACCTTGTCTCGCAACTCGGTATAGTGCTTTTGGCTTTAGAACTTCATAGCATATTACATATGCACAAAGCACACTTGTATCACTTGATCTGAAGTTTATTTTTTCATCTCTGTAGGATGAAAAGATTGAACTATGTCGATTTTCCAAGGACGGAACCAAGCCATTCTTATTTTGTGCCATTCAAAAAGGTATATGAGTGTCTTTATTCAATTATGTACTATATCCTATTAATATGTTGCGATCAAGAATGCGAGAGTTTTATTACAGATATCCTTCTATCTCTGAGCAGGTGATAAGTCATTGACTGGAGTTTGGGACATAAGCAATTGGAATAAAATTGGTCATAAGAGGCTACTTAGAAAGTCTGCTTCAGTAATGGCCATTAGCCACGACGGGAAATACCTTTCTATGTAAGTACCTACAGTTACCTTCTGACTTCTGTTGTTATTTTATATGACCTTATGCAATGTCAAAAATAGAATTTCATTTCAGTTGTCCTCATTAGAGGGAATGCTTTATTGGTTTCCCCCATGAATTATCTGATGTAAAAGATTGTAAACTAACATGTTGATCAGGATACATCCATTTAGCACTAGTTATGCCTTTGCATAAACAAACTTCTTATTCAGGATCAAAACTAAACATTTGAAGTGTTATAGTGAGAATAGGCTTAAAGAGCATTTTTATTAAACAAATTCAGTTTTCATGTTCTTTGTCTTTTTTACTTTTTCTAAATGGCTTAATATTCTACCTTATCACACATTCCTAATGGTTATGTGATCCATTTATCTTTCCTACTGGTGAATTGCATGTATTTCCATAGCCTTCTTGTTAAATTCTTTGAAGTATTTTCCTTGCAGTAGCATTATCGCTTGGTACAGTTTTGCATGGTATTTGTGTACAAGTTTTTGAGAAAAGGATTTTCTTTTTTTTTTTTTATCTAAAGGTGTTTGGTATTTTTGCTATTAGTGCAGCTGGTAGCTTGGGTGCTAGGGTTGTTGCCTTCATAAACCTCTCCTTTTTTATTCTTTCTTTTTTTTTTTTCGGTGTGAAAATTTGGCTCGTAAAAGAAGTGTATGCGGTTGTTTTTCCCCTAAAACTATTGAAAATGAAATGTAAAGTAACTATAGCACATTGGTAACCTATCAATTACTATAACCATTTCGATCAAGACACTTTGAAGGTCGTTTTATTATTACAATCTGTGATATACGTCTCCAGCAGTGCAACTCATCAGCATTCTATATTTCAGGGGAAGTAAAGATGGAGATATATGTGTAGTTGAAGTAAAGAAAATGCAGATACACCATTATAGCAAGAGACTACACCTCGGTACAAATATTGCAACGCTCGAGTTTTGTCCCACCGAAAGGTAAATTCTCTATGCATTATCGGTTCAGTTTGGGGCCTTTGTAATAATAGTGAGCATCATGAACACGGATAGGAAAAGCTATTCCTTCTAAATCGGAACATGCATTGAATTACGGATTCATGTCAACCTTGATTTAATTGGTGAAACCTCTTATTTTCGTTTTCTTTCGGCAAAGCAAGGAAGAAATTCTGGATGCTAGCTGGGATATAATTTATTCGAAAGAAAATTCTTATTAGCCTAGTAGCCTGTATGATGCTTACAAAGCTGAAATCTAGATTTTACTGAGAATATGTTAACCAAGGACATATTGTAACAAAAAGAAACAAGTGTTGAGCAATATTTGGTGACAAAGATTTCTAAAAGATGGCAAGAGAAGTTCCTTTCTTCAATACTAAATGGATATTGGATAGCATGAATTTCATCTTTGAGCAAATTCCATGTTCCCTGTTTGCACCCTATAAGAATAGTTGTTTTACATTTTTACTTATTTTGTATATAAATTATATCTTCATCGCAGCCCCTTGCACTGCATTTTGGACTTAAAAGCATAGACTTGGCTTACTAAACTCAATTTTTTTTATCTTCGCTATTCACCTGGGCTTCGCGCGTGACTTCGCAGGGTCGTACTTACAACCTCGGTAGAATGGGGACCATTGGTTACAAAACTCACTGTACCTAAAGACTGGAAAGGTTTCCCCCTCTCTTTTGCACCCTTGCACACACATGCGCGCGCACAGCCACCACTCCCTTCTGTGTCCATTAAATAATGATGTCTACTCACAATAACATTTTTCATTTTCGTTTCAAACATGCAGAGTGGCAGATCTACTTGGTGCTTTTGGGATTGTTTTTGGCATCGGCTCTTGCATTTTACATATTCTTTGAGAACTCGGATTCGTTCTGGAAGTTCCCAATGGGAAAAGACCAAGTGAGACCAGGGTTTAAACCAATGTCTAGAGATCCAGAGTCCTTTGATGATCATACTTGGGGACCACTTGATATGTGACCCTCCACTTTCTCATTTTTTTGAGTTGTTCTTCAATCATTCTTGTTGCAATGTTTCAGTAGCTTCTCAGTCTCAAGTGTTATCAAACATTCATCTCAAGACTTGTATACTTAGGCACTTCACTTGTATTACAACTCATACTATAGTTAATTTTAGGATAATTCCATTTTCATTATTATTTTTCTGTTCTTGTTTCCATTAGAGACCTCGTATATTTTGTTCTTAGGTAGTGAAGGGTAGTAAAGAACGATCCTTTTAGCATTTCTTATCCAACAAGGCATCAAGAGGATTATATTCTGTGAGGACTAAGGATGCTTGGTTTACAAAAACAGAATATGCGGTTTGGTTTAATTGATACTTTTTTGTGCCCAGTTCAATGTTCAATTGCAAATTCATTCTCTAAAATACTGTCAACAATAAACTGCCCTCATTAGCATTCATATAAACATTTGATACTTATAATGATTGTATCTTGAAGAAAAAATCTTCAGTACAACACACACGGCAATGCCTTTTATCAACAGATTCTTCATGAATCTTGATTGCAATTTGACTCTTTTTTTCCGAAATGATTGCACAAATAAATGTATACTTAGTTAGGAAGGAGACTGTTTACTTCACGGCTTAGATATATTAAAAATAAATAATTATTATCCATGAAGATTGGGTTTAATCATTTAGGAGAATCATAAATTGACTTAACACCGCGTGGTTTATTTTATTGGCTTGTGCC
>NC_029793.2:128360053-128369677 GCF_000816755.2 Arachis ipaensis | reverse complement strand
TCATAAATTAAATGAGTCAAGTTTAAACTTGGATAAACTCAACTCATTAGCTCATGACCTAACTCAATATATATATGTTAGATCTTAATTATTTAAATTTTATATATAATTTTGATGTAAGACAAATAAAAAATTTATAATTTATTGATAAATAAACAATATATAAAATTGATCTTTTTAACGAGACAGACCGTAAGTCAATTTTTGTGAGTCTTACACTACACTTCCGTGTTGCGTTCTTATGTAATCACCATGTGATTTCACGATATATAGACTTTCTTGGGCCTCAAATAAACAAATTGTTATGCACGAATGCATGTCCATGTTGCTCTACGAAATAGTTGGTCACAAAGTCACACTCAACATAAAATGGATCCTACATGTTTTAAGAAGAAAACTCACAATAGTGTGCCACTCTGCCCTATCGATTATTTATGAGAAGAAACTAACACGAGGGTTTATTCTACAATCCAGTAATAATTTTTTATTTTTTATATCCATGCATATTCCCCAATCCCTTTTCATGTGTATGATTAACAATTTTTTTTAAATGGTGATATTTTAATTTTTTTTTCATGTATTTTTATATATTAGCAAGAAAGCAAAATCACGTATTGTGACTCTTTTTCCTTTTTCACGCCTTAATCTTAATTAATCAATCTTGTGTCCAAAACAGATGTTAGTTAATCTTAATTAAATTTTTAATTATTCTAATTTATTAATAAATTACATTTTTCTTAATAATTACATTACTAATCTGAAATACAAAAAAAGGTTATACATATATAAAAAAAACAAACTTAAAAAAAATCATATTAAAAAGTTTAAAAATAACATATCCATAAAGAATAGTCATAATATATAAATTGAGACAACAATTTAAATTTCTCTAAAACTAATTTAATCAAATACTAATATTAGTACTAAATTATTTAAATAATATTTAATCTATTCTAATCCTTAGATACGTATAGATTAGAGTCATTCTCGTAACAACCAACCGAAATAACATCATAAGATCGAATACTTAGAATCGGTACAAATTCAAACTATCTCCTTGTTAAAATTGTCAAATTAAATTGACTTTTATTCTCTTCAATGGCATTGCATTAATGCACAAAAAGACCGGTAGTTTCTAAAAAATATATATAATATGTTATAAAATTATTTTTAATACAAAAAGTTTAAGAGAAAAAAATTTAAATACAGTACCAATCTTTGAATTGCATCTTCAAGGTTGGCACGAATTTTTCAAAATGAACCTAAATTGAGGAAATTCGATCTCATTATATGCTCCACTTCGAATATTTTTTGACAAACGTAGAAAACGTAGAGGGGATGTGACTTGAACTTGACCTACAAAGCTCCTTAGAAACAATTGCCCAATCAAAAAAAATAATAAATTAGAAAAAAATGCTTTAATTCTTAGATTTAGACTCACTAACCACAAAGAAACACTATATATAGCCTTTAGTAGTACAAACATAATTATAGAAATTAATTATTGCAATATCAATTTACCATTATGAACGTTAGTATCATATTTATAGCAATTAGAATTATAAATTTATGTTTAACTTTTTATATAATTATAATTAAGATGTTTTTTAAATCAGTATAATTATACATTATAAAAATAGCACATTCACGAAAAATACTCATAATATATAATTTGAGACAATAATTTAAAATTTTTTAATATTAATTTAATCAAATACTAATATTAAAACCAAATTTCTTAAATAATATTTATTCTATTCTAGTCCCTAGTCACGTATAGAATAGAGTCATTCTCGTAACGATAACCAACTGAAACAACATCGTAAGTTTGAACATTTAGAATCCGTGCAAATTCAAACCATCATCGTATTAAATAAACCTTATCATTTGGTATCAGAGCTCAGGTATTAGATTAATTCTTATTAATCTATATTTGTTCTTCTTTTATCATAAAAAAAAGAGTCTAGTGTCTATCGCGTCTTTCTTTTTGTTCTTGTGTTCTTGTTTTCGTTTGCGTTTCATTATTGCTAAAAAAAAGCATAAAGTGAAAAAAAAAACAAAAAAAAACAAAAAAACCAAAAAAAAAAAATTATCTTCCTTGTAATTATTGTCCTTTTCATATATTATTTTTTTCTATCTACAAGATTCGAGGACGAATCTTTTTTGAAGAGGAGGAGAATGATACGTGCTTCAAATGTTCGTGATATGAAGAGTTCAAGAGTTATTTAGAAGATATTTTAGTTTATATTTTTAGAATATTTTATTTAATGTATGTTGATTATGTTTATTTAATTACTAGATTGGGCCTTATGTTTATGGGCTTTAGGGTTTTCTTTGTTTTAACCTAATAAGAGGTTATAAATACCTCCTTAGCTATTGTAGTCGTATATAGGGCTGGAAGTGAGTCAAGCCAGCTCATGAGCTAGCTCGAGCTCGACTCGTTAATAGTTCGATAAGCTAAGCTCGTGAGCTAGTGAGCCAAGCTCGAACTTGGAATTGAGCTCATAAATTAAATGAGCCGAGCTTGAGCTTGGATAAGCTCAGCTCATTAGCTCGTGAGCTGACTCGATTATATATATATGCATTTAATCTATACTTTTAATATTATATATATACATATGAAATAGTACTATATATATATATATTAATGAATAAAATATATAAGTTATAATTTATTGATATAGAATTATAGATTATGTATTTATGTTTTTATTATTTGAGCCAGCTCGTGAGCTCGAACCAGCTCGTGACCTTTCAGTGAGCCGAACTTGAGCTTAAGAAATAGGCTCGATTATTAATGAGTCAAGCCGTGAGCCAAGCTCAATTTTTGTGAGCCGAGCTTGAGCTTGGTTTAGCTCGACTCAGCTCGACTCACTTCCAGCCCTAGTCGTATAATAGAACGATTTAGAGGTTTTAAAACCTCTTTTTAGTTTCGTGATGAAACCATGTGGACAATTTCGTAATTAGTTTTTTGTTTATTCAAAAACGAATTTTAATAGAGTTAGAAATTAGTCGTTGACTTCCAACCTTCGAATATTTAAGAATTTATGTTTAATAAAATTTTCGTCGACAATTTTTAGTAATTCCATAAAAAAAAAAAATTGCAGTTGTTGTATGACAAAAAAAAATATCCTCAACTCTCAGACTCAAACAATGCAATGGATTTGTATTTTGTAGCGCCAAAAAACAAAAGCTGCACTCTATGCTGCTGCTGTATATCTTTTCGAGTGATATGTTCCACTGAAGAGGCATATGTTTGGATATAATTCCATTTTCAATCTTGCTTTTCAACTCTTTCTCAATTGGAGACCTCTTATATTTTGTTTGAGGTAGTGAAGGGTGGTGGAGAATGATCCCTTTAGCTTTTCTTCTCAAACAAAGTATCAACAGAATAATATTCTGTGAGGACCAAGTTGTTTGAGTTACAAAATATATATAATATTAATATTATTATCATTATTTCTTTCTTTTTTTGTCATTATACATTACTCACACACACAAGACACATCTATTCACATACATTAGAGAGAATTCTTAAACTATATCTAACCTTAACTGAAAATTGAATCTAAATGCAATATTTAAGAAGCATACTCAATGAGAAATTTTCTGATGAGCACGCAAAAAATAAACATGTAATGCTGACGCTACGTGTCAAATTTAAACTGTAATGCATATAAGTTTTATTGATTGTGGAGCAATTCTGAGATTTCGTTTTTTATTTTTGACAAGTAAAATTAATGATATTAATTCGTGTTTTTTTTTTTCATGTATGAGACATGTTTGGGCCAGTTAAAAGAACTTAAATAGTTGAAAAAAAGAGAAAGGAGATAGTTGAAAAATGAAATTGGTTTCGATTAGGCAACATAATTTTTTATTGTACAAGATATAATAGGCACAAAAATATAGATGATGAACAAAAGAGGAAAAAAATGAAGATCAGAATTTTAAGTTTGAAAAATAAATTTTTTTTTTGTGACTAAATAGAAAAGAAAGAAAAAAAAGAGACAAAACCAAATTAATTGGCTAGGGTCATATCTAAATCTATTAGATGTTGAAGCTCACTCCATGGTTGGCTCCAATTTGAGTGAATGTCCGCGACAGAAGCAGCTGCTTTAGCCATACAATCTGCAACACTATTTGCAGTCCTCTGAATTAAAAGAATAGAGACTCTCCAATTTCAATTCATAACCTCCTGTATATGCTTTGCCAAATCCCATTCCGGAATGTCCTTACCAAGCATTCTACCAAGAAAAGAGTTTCTAAACAGTCTGTCTCACAAATAACCTCACGAAATCCACTCTCCCAAGCAAGAAGTAAACCTCCCCAAATTGCATACAATTCAGCAAAAAGAACACTGCACACTTCGACTTTTCCAGTGCAACCTTTCAACCAACATCCATCAGGATTGCGAATGATACAACCAAAACCAGCATAGCCAAAATGAGCAAAACAACTAGCATCACAATTCAATTTAACAGAATGAACTGGAGGTGGAACCCAATGCAAACAAAGCGAAGGAGGAGACAAAGATTGATGCATAGCAAAAATAGTGTGAAACTCCCTTACTGAACTACGAATCAAACTCACCACTTTACTAGCACTCCAAGAATCATCTATATTAAATAAGTCATGATTCCTACTTCTCCAAATCCACCAGATGGTCGAAAAGAAAAGAAAAACATCTCCACTCCTTGCACCTCTGTAGAGCTAATCATGTAAATTCAAGTTATCTTAATACAGGCCTAAAAGGTTCCAGACCTCCTTGGCACTAGGGCACTCCCGAAGACAATGAAGAATGGATTCAGAGCCATTCTGACACCGATGACAGGTGCTAGATAAAGCTAAACCACGACCCAAACAAAACTCTACCGTAGTAATAGCATTATGAAGACTGAGCCAAATCAAGAACTTGTACTTCTCAGGAATATGCAGTCGCCATACCCACAACCAATTATCATGCTCATTCCAGTCAAACTTTCTTTTGGCTAGCCAACTGTACCCACTCCTAGGTGAGTAGAGTCTAGAAGATGCCACATCCCACGACCAACCTGAACTCTCTCCAGCATTCAAATTCGGATTATAAGCATTCAAACGCTGTTTGACATCTTCTGGAATGATAGAGAAAATATCATGGAGATTCCATTGACCATCTTTCCAAACGTCTCTAATAGTTAAATCAGAGTCAGATATATGTACAAAAGGGACATCTTGAGCAATTGGGCCCTCAATACTCCGATTGTCAAACCAAAAAGATTGATCAAGTGACCCAACGCACCAAGAGAAGGCATCCTTAAGAGCACCAAAAGCCTTTGAGATACTCTTCCAAACATGAGAAGCATTGCAAGGGACAGGGCCATCTAAAACTCCCTCATTCCTCAGATACTTCGCCCTCAATAGAGCAACCCAAGGCTTGTCCTGATAATGAAAAAGTTGCCAAACCAATTTACCAAGTAAAGATATATTAACACACGCAAGATCTCTAACACCCAGGCCACCAAACTTCTTTGGAGTGATCACGGTCCTCCAATTAACAAGAGAAAGATCTCTACCATCAACTTGACCCTTCCAAAGGAATTGTCTCATCATAGAAAACAATTTATCGCAAATCCAATTTGGAAAAAAAGATACCTGCATATGATAGACAGGAATGGATGCTGCAACAGAATTGATCAGGCAAAGTCTCCCTGCTTTATTTAGAAGCCTTCCTTTCCAATTAGCTAATCTTCCCCTCACCTTTTCAATCACTAAATGAAAAGAAGCCCTACTGGCACGGGAATGATTAAGGTTAACTCCAAGATATCTTCCTAAGTCTAAAGCAAAACGTATTGAAGAAACACTAGTAAAAATATCTCTTCTACGAGCAGTCACATTTTTAGAACAAAAAGTTTTAGACTTTTCAAGATTCACTTTCATGCCAGATGCCTTGCAAAAAATGTTAAGAGAATACATGACCATTTGGATCTGACTCTTTGTAGCCTGACAGAAGAGTAAGAGATCATCTGCAAACATCAAATGAGAAAATTGTGAGCCACCCCTAGTGACAGAAACTGGTTTCCACACACCGTCGACCACCTTATGAGATATATAGCAAGCAAGTCTTTCCATACAAAGCACAAATAAGTAAGGAGACATTGGATTGCCCTGTCTAAGTCCCCTTCTAAGAGCAAAACTATCCAATCTATTCTCATTCCACATAATAGAAAGAGATGATGCACGTACACAATTCATAATTAAATTAACAATGATGATAGAAAAACTAAAAGCAATGAGAGTACTCTCCAAAAACCTCCAATCCATCCTATCATAAGCTTTTTCAAGATCAATTTTAAAAGTAAGAGTACCTTTCTTGGATTTTGTGTGCTTCATGAAATTCAGAATTTCTTAGGCCACAATAATATTATCAGGAGTACCATGACCCAGAATAAAACCTCTTTATAAAGGACTAACAATATCTGGAAGAAAAGGCCGAAGTTGATTAGTCAATACTTTTGTGATAATTTTATAAACAACATTACACAAGCTAATAGGCCTAAAATCCTTCATAAAGGTAGGGTTATCAATTTTAGGAATAAGCACAATCAGAGTTTTCATGATGCTAGGATTTAAGTACTCTCCCAAAAAAGCGCTTTGGACAATATTCCAAATCTCAGTGCCTACTATCTCACAATATTCTTTAAAAAAAAATAAGCTTAAAAGCCATCTGGATCAGGAGCCTTAAAATGGCTCATACTGAATACTGCTGACTTAACTTCTGCAAAAGAGACAGGATCAATTAACCTAGCACAAGCCTTAGTGCTTATAGTGGGCATCGGAACATCCCCTAAACAATCAACCTCAACCTCTTCCGTTGTACCAAAGAGATTCTTGTAAAAAGAGAGGGTTTCTTCCTGGAGAATATCTGGATCAGTAGACCAAGACCCATCTCTAACATATAATCCATGTACTCTATTATGGTTTCTACGCACCAAAATCTGAAGATGAAAGAATTTAGTGTTTCTATCCCCATATTTGACCCACTGCTCTCTAGATTTCTGGTACCAAAAAAGTTCATCTTGCAATAAAAGCCTATTGTAATCTTCCCTCAGTTCAGCTTCTTTAATTCTCAGAGATAACACATCGGTAACCTCCAAACGCTGTTGAATCTGATCAATATGATATTTCAGCTTACTTTTTCGCACAAAAATATTTCCAAAAATCTTTGAGTTGAAGTCCAAAGAAGCCTGTTGAACCATTTTAAGCCTTTCAGTAACGCCTCCAAACTCTAGATTCCAAGCCTTACTAATAACATGTTTATAAGAATGATGTGTTGTCCACGCAGCTTGAAACCTAAAAGGACGAGAACCTTTCACTCTGGGGCCACCATGACAACGAACTAAAATAGGACAATGATAAGAATGAAGCTTGCTAAGAATTTCAGAATAATCCTCAGGAAATATTGTCATCCACGCCTCATTAACTAGAGCTCTATCCAACCTTTTAGCTAAGTCCCTGCCAGCCTAAACTGCTCTATACCAAGTATATCTCCTACCAGTCACTTTAAGATCAAAGAGCTCACAGTCATCTAGAGTAGTAGCTAATAGACTAGTTCTGTGAGAAGAAAAATAAGCACCTGTACCCTCGTCTGGTGCCACAATCTCATTAAAATCACCAACGGCCATCCACGGTCTATTATGGCCTGAATTAATAGAACGCAAATGATCCCAAGGCATACTTCTTTTTTTGAATTGAGGACTCCCATATACTGCACTACAAAGCCAAACTAAGTTATCCACACTCACTTTCACTGTGATACATTGGTCAATTTAATCAATAACCACACAAGAAGCATTAGCAATAGAAGATAGAAACCAAATGCCACCCCTGTGTCCTACTGCTTCCTCGATACCAACACAATGAAAACCCAACTTATCCAAAAAATTCTTCAAATTATTAAATATGGTATGAGTCTCAAAGAGAAAGAAGAAAGGTGGTTTATATATTCTCACCAAATTTTTGCAATGCACACGGGCCATCTTGTTAGACGCACCCCTCACATTCCAGGCTATGACATTGAAACTATCCATAAAAACAGTAAAAAGGGAGCTCCAATAACAAACCTGAGACTCAACATGATGTTCATGTCTTCGATGATCCTGCCTTTAATGGACTCTCAAGTTGCAGCCCAATTTTTTCCGTCGAAACTTGCGCTATACCCGCCGTCGATGCTCCATCCTTATCTACTGGTGAATTCTGCAAAGAGTTTGGGCGAGGACGCTTTCGCACAGTGCCATTTGTTGTCTTACCTTGCTGCTGATGATGAACATTATGCCGGGTCCCCGAAGAAGCCACACTAACCGATTTTCCAATATTGATGCCCCTGCTTAATTTTACTTTGGATCCAGTAGCATGTGTTGTACGTTGGTGATTAGGCCTTGTCCCAGTATTGGTAGCCTTGGTAGGAGTCTTCTTTACTTTTGGTTGGACTTGATGGATGCTAGGAAAAGACTTTTGACCCATTTTATACTTTCTTTTCCTAATCACTTGAGTCCAGCCTTCCAAATCCTCATGTTGTGCATAGTCTACATGAACAGCATGCAAATCACTCTCCACCAAATCCGGGACAGCAACATTTACAGTCTCATCTCCAAGATTCTTTTATTCCTGGAGT
Source organism: Arachis ipaensis (assembly GCF_000816755.2). NCBI lineage: Eukaryota > Viridiplantae > Streptophyta > Magnoliopsida > Fabales > Fabaceae > Arachis > Arachis ipaensis. Next base: position 128,361,027 of record NC_029793.2, on the reverse strand, counting down.
TTGGCAAAAGTTTTAAAAATATCCATAAATTTTATTTTGTTTTAATTTTGTTTCAGAAGTTTTCGATTTATATCAAATATATCCTCGACAGTTAAATTTTCAAAAAAAAAAAATTAAGACCAATCTAACAATAATACATGAAAACTATGCTTGATTTGCAGTAAAGTTAATTTTTTAATAATAAATAATTGATAATAACAATAAGTACTCTGAGATATTCAGATACTCTAAAATACTCTATTGTTGTTTACATGACAAATCTATTTTTTTAGTCTTCTTCCACTTCAATTTTGTTTTCTTTACTAAAATCAGACCTATCTAGACCACGATTTTATTAGAAAATTATAAAATTATTTCATTTAGAACTAACCAATCATGATGACAACACCTGACTGCTGACTCTGAATAATATAAAGTACCAGGCATATGAAAGTGTAGTTCAAGGTGTAATACAGTTTTCAGTGAAGAATGTCTGGATCTTCTTAGACCCTTTGTACAAAGTCATTGGAACCACTTCAAAATGTCTGATATGTATATTTGGATTCACTACGGACACGAATGTTAGTATCCGGTCATACCAGACACTACTTTGACTCATGTACGATATATTCTGTCTCGATTACGGGGTATTTTGCAGCCTTTTATGCTTGCTGTATTGCTGATCCGCATGACAATGACTTTCGATTACTGTAGAGGATAATTTTTTTTGTAAGTTTCTGTTGTGTTATACCTTAAATTATACTTTCCTCTGCCTAGTGTTCTACATCCGAATTTGGAATCCAGTGGCAGCTACCAGGTGTTGTCATCTAGATCGGCTAGTTTGTAGCTTACTGAATAAAGAAAGTGAATTTCATATAAACAAATTCAAAATCTAAAATTAAAAACGGAGGAGTATCTTAGAGTATTTTTTTAGAGTACCTAATTTTGTTACCACTATTTATAATTATTAAAAAATTAACTTTACTAAAATTTAA
>NC_029793.2:128359245-128360013 GCF_000816755.2 Arachis ipaensis | reverse complement strand
ATTTTTTGTGTCTATTATATTTTGTATCATAAAAAATTATGTTGCCCAACCGAAATAAATTTTATTTTTTAACTATCCTCTACACTAAAAAAGTCATTCCTTTCACTTTAGTTCACCACCTAATTTTTTTTTACTGGTCCAAATATGCTTCATACATAAATATTTTTTTTGTGACTTCTATACATAAATATTTAATTTCTAATCAATAACATTAATCTCACTTGTAAAAAAAAAAACGAAAATTCAAAATTATTCTACAATCAATAAAACTTACAACTTACAAGTACTATAATCTAAATTTGACGCGTAATATCAGCATCACATATTTATTTTCGGCGTCCTCGACGGATAATTTCCCTTCTGATATACCATCTTAACTAGGTCTCAAAGCTGCATTATTTCTTCCTTCTTGAAAATCACATTCCAAAATGATTTTATTTTTTTCATAGTAAAAAGCGTGGAGTCTATACCGCCGTGAGCCCACGTGGTTGGACCCAGTAGTTTATGTCATTTGAGTGTCCTCTTGACCTCTTCATTCTTCGATTGCAAATTCATTCTCTAAAATATTGCAAAAATATTCATCAGAAACATTTCATGCTTAATCATTGGATCTTAGTAACAGCCACTGCGCACAGCAATGCCTTTATCAAGCGATTATTCACAAAAAATGTTTGCTCAATAATAATGATTAAGAACCTTCTAAAAAATATTTTTCACATAAAAATTTTGTGAAAATAATAATTAAAGATTATGAGATAATTTAACATA
>NC_029793.2:128353357-128359223 GCF_000816755.2 Arachis ipaensis | reverse complement strand
ATGTAGCTGTCATAAAAAAAAATTGCTATAACAAAAATCAATAATGGAACTGTATCCCAAAAAAAGAAAAGGCTAACGCCTTTTTCTGGTTGTAACTGTATAAAATAAAGTAATTCATAAATCAAAATATCAAGGAATAGAGAGTAATCGAAGTAGACACTATTAGAGAGAGAGAGAGAGAGAGAGAGTTTGCATAACTATCAATCACAATTCGCAGAGAAAAAAAAAACTGAAACTCTAAGCAACTCAACTCAAGAGTGTTTCAGGTTTCTGCTGCAATCATGAACTGCCTTCAGAATCTTCAGCTGTTCGTTATTCTTTCTTCCTCCTTTATTTTAATTTATATTTTCACTGTAATGCACGCTTTTTCTTTGTCCATGCCATCCAAATCGAATGAGATTCTTAATTAAACTTTTTCTTTTCTTTTCTTTTCTGTGTGTTTCCCCCATTTGTAGATCCTATGTTTTGCCCTTCCAAGTATCCACGCGCCACCACAGGAACCATCCTTTCTGTTCTGTTTCACTGGTACCTCAGTCTCGCCCTATTTACTTACACTGCATTTTCTTTGTTAATGTGTTTAATTTGTATGTGAAAAATGTGGCTTTCGTGGTTGGTTTTAGGGAATCAGCAAGAGTTCTCATCAGAATCGAAGTATGGCAATTAAGGTAACTTTATCTTTTCCGAGAAAAAATATATATATATATATATTTTTTTTTTTCATTTTTTGGTTTTCCATTTTATCAATCTGCTGTTGGTGGTGCTAATCAGTTAAGAGTTCATAAGCTCTTAAGAAACTTATAGATAGTAATAATAATGTGAGGATTCTTTGCATAGGAATAATGCAATAGTGGTATTGCAAAGCTGAATTATGAGGCCAGTACACAGAATAGTAAGACAATGGAATTTTCTTGGCATATTCTGAAACATACGAAAATGGCCAAATCAATGATAGTGATAGCATTTGAATGGAGAGTATACATTTTGTCATTTTGGTGCACGTGTGGGAATAAAAACAAATTATAAAGAAAACAAGGAGTGTCTGCAATAGAAATACTTCAAACTCAAAAAGTGAATGTCAATTTTTTACCCGAGTGTCATTCCCTTTGGTTTGATTATGTAAACAGGAGTATTGGTATCTGCAATTTGTGTCCTTGTTGCTTCATATCTTCTTTTCTTTTCACTAGAGAACATGATTGGCATTTCCTTTTGCAGTCTGCTTCTGGTTCCATACCAAGTGCAGAGACAAGTAGTTTTGATATGAAAGAGGAAAAGTCTGAGACATATAGTAACAACATGACAGAAGCCATGGGTGCTGGTATATTTCATCACTCTGTTTGTATTCTGCTACTTTGTACTTATAGGTTTGATTAACCAAAAGAAATTAGAAGACCATGTCTCTATTTTGAAGCTACATCTTTGATGTTGCGTAAAAAGATTTCATGTTACCATAAATAAACTTTCATGTCATTTGTTAAGATAAGTTCTTACAGCCATATATACAGCATTTGACTTCGGCTAATAGTTTGGACTTTGGATTATCCAATAGATGGCTCTTTCATTATAATGACCTTCCGTTTCTTTCATTCTTTGAATATTAACACCATAAACCCTTTATGACATAGTTTTATACAGTTTTGACATATAGGCATGAATTGGGAATGAACTACAACTTCATCCGTCCAGACTTGATAGTAGGATCATGCCTACAGGTTTTTATTTTATTTTTTCCCCTCCAGTTGTGGATTTGTGGCAATCTGGTACAGTTTTGTGAAATCAAGTTTGATCATCTGACTTCTTTAATTTTATCTGTAAATTCCAGACTCCCGAAGATGTTGACAAACTTCGGAAAATTGGAGTGAAAACTATATTTTGCTTGCAACAAGATCCAGACCTAGAGTATCCTTAGTAGTTTATTTATAAGGCTTTCTTTTTCCACTTGGAAATTGGGAAAACAAGAAAAATTGTTGTGCTTCTTGACCACTATTTCAGATATTTTGGAGTTGATATCAATGCCATACGAGAATATGCCAAGGCGTGCGGTGACATTCAGCACTTGCGTGCTCAGATAAGGTCAGTTATGGGATGATATTGGTTAAATGATAACATTAAGAGGGGACCATTATAAATTCAAATTGGCCTGAATTATTTCTACTCAGGTTAAGTTGCATGTTAAGAAATCCATTGAAAATGTTGCTAGAATGTTTCCTTCACAAAAATCCAGTACTTCGCTGTATTCTATATTCTACTGATTAGTGCTAACAACTCATGGCTTGCATGGGTAACAAAGTTTAACATATAGCAAAGAATTAAGCTCAAAGACATTACCGCCGTAATAATAATATTAAGGTAAAATCTGTAGTCACTGTCACATATGATAATCTTCCTAACAATCACATACTCTGTTTTAAATACTTAAATATAAACAAGGGAATGGTTTGCTTGGATGTTGATAATATATACTTACAAATATTTATGATCTTTTTGACTGCTCTCTTGCAACACGTAAGCCAAACTCTCTACTTCTATTTTTTATCAGGCACTAATTTATTCTTAATTAGTAATGTCACTTTGCTTTATTGTTCTTAATTTACTATTATTGGTAGGTTTTGATCATTCCCTCTCTATTATACATTTCTTTGCCTTTGTATGCCTTGCACTTCTTAACATTCAACGATGATCTGATTTTGATGTGGCAGAGACTTTGATGCATTTGATTTACGGATGCGTCTCCCAGCTGTAGTTAGCAAATTATACAAGGCAATAAATTCCAATGGAGGGGTGACATATATACATTGCACTGCTGGACTTGGAAGAGCTCCAGCCATTGCGGTATGTCTCTTGATTTTGTCTTTAGTGTGCATTTTCTCTCTCCAGGTATTTGCCTGATTTATGCTAAAGGAACTACTTTCCATTTAATCAAAGTAAAGACAAGACACTGAATGTATTAAGTGACTTCTCACCAACTGAATGCTTTCATTAGTTGTTCTCACTTAAATTTGTTAGTATCAAATGAATAACCAAAAACCATATAATAGTAAAACTTTTGATTTCATAATTTTATGTAATTTTTTAAAGCCTGTAGATCAAACTTAATTTAGTGCTACAGTAGGGTGCCAAGCTTGTTGCCTCTGGCCATCCCTGGTTCAAGTTGTGAGAAACAGATTCTCCTCTTATGGGGCTAAGGTTGTGTACATATGACTGCCTCACCTTACAATAATGGAAGCCTCATGCTCTAGGCCACCTTTTTCTTTACCATGTATACTTTTGCTGTTGACTGCTAGAATGATTTTTGCTGGTATGGCAATAGCGCAGACCATCCTAATGTATTCTCTTCTAGCTTGCCCTTGTTTTTATAAAGGTTATACAAGAAATCCTAAAAATTGATATTTTGCTGTTTTATCAGAAAATGTTTAATTCTCTAATTCATGTAAGCATAATAGAGCTTTTGGGACTATATATTCACTATTAATTTTGATATTATTGAATTTGGTATGACTTTATATTTGATCAATAGTAAGGAAATCCAAAAGGTGGTTAGTTATACTATGGATGACGGAAAATGGATTAACCAATTCAAACTTCCATGAAGTAGATTTCAATTTTCCTTTTTTCTCGAACATTTTGGCATGAATTCAAATGCATCTTTATTTGTTTATTTTTATCTCAGGTACATTTAAGATATTATATGTTGATTGATCTCCATTAGTCACTTATTAACTGTTTATTTTTGTCTCAGTTGGCATATATGTTTTGGGTTCAGGGTTATAAACTCAATGAGGCTTATAAACTTCTCCTGGTAACTTCTCTTGATGCTTTTTAATGCTGCACATTCTAAAATAATTTGATAATTATCCTTGTAATCTAGGTCTTAAAATTCTCATTCGAACGGTGTAATGGCTATTATTCTCATTTGCTTGAGGCTTTTTGTCATTTGCAGAGCAAAAGGCCATGCTTTCCGAAACTGGATGCCATTAAAAGTGCGACTGCTGACATTGTGAGTCAATTTAGAAATTCCACATTTTTATGGTCCCTACATATATAAATTTTGATTCGAGTCTACCCTATAATAGTGACTTGACGGAATTTTAGCAACAGGGAATCAGGGATCCAATTAGTTTCTTTTAATGGTAAAAGATGCCCGTGGAGCAATTAAACTAAAAGAGAATAGATTATATGTTACTATCTGTAACTATTTCTTATCTTTATTCCCTCATTATATCAACAAGAACATGTGAATATCAAGCAGATATATACTGATTTTATTTTGTTTATATTACTAACCATCATTTATTTATGGCATTCAAAGCTTACAGGCCTCAGTAAGAAGTCTGTCACTTTATCATGGGAAGGCAGTAATTGCTCTTCAGTGGAAGTTTCAGGACTCGATATCGGATGGGGGCAGGTGCTGATCTGATCGAGCTTTCTCATTCGTTTTTTTGTTTGAGTTCTTCTGCAATAGAAATATTGACAGTAGTTTTGGTCAAGGCCCCAGAAAGTTACTAGCTTCAAGCTTATTGGATTTCACCAACTCTCTTTATTTTTCCACTCAATGCTGATATGATGAATTTTGACAAATTTTCAGAGAATGCCCTTAGATTTTGATGACAAGCAAGGTTTGTGGTCTCTCAAGAGGGAATTGCCTGTAAGTGCACTTATAGAAACAAATTTGCAGATTTAGCCGACTCTAGTTTTCTAAATTCAATTTTTCTTTAATGCGTTTGCTAGTTTCGTGATATGCAAAATTGTTTAAGAAACAAGTTTCTTATAACTTTTTCCAGGAAGGGCACTATGAATACAAGTACATAGTTGATGGGAAATGGATATGCAACAAGAATGAGCTTATAACTTCTCCCAACAAAGATGGCCATGTCAACAATTTTCTTGACGTAAGTTTGAACTACCTTGCTTATAAAACCGGCATTAGACCAACATATGGAAAATTTGGTGTTGGGTGAGCTGTGCTCCTTATAACATCCTCCATTATTTTAACCAAAAATAGAAAGGGGAGAAATTTAGTGATTGTTAACTCTTTCTTCACATCTTTGAATCCAAGGAATTGGAAGTAGCTTTTCTTTTCAGTAAAGAAACTAGAATCTTTGCTCATGAATTTGTTCAAGTATGAATTACAACAATTTTCCAGAATATGATATTTTATGATTTGAGCTCAAATTGTAACAATGCATATTTTAAATCATTAGAAATTTGCACAGTGCTTCCTCTTGATTTTCAGATAATGCATTCTCCTCCATGAACAGGTCCTTGATGATTCCAGCAGTGTTGGCGCATTGCTTAGGGAGAGATTGACTGGTGATAATCCTGATCTCACAAAGGACGAAAGGCTGAGAATAAGAGAGTTTCTTGAAGCCTATCCTGATGAGACTGAGCAGTGAACCATCAATGGTTCATATGTAAAGAAATAGATGCACGTATATAATAAAAAAGATCATCAAATTTGAACCATAGATAAGATCTATGTTACAAAAAAGAGAAAAATATGTTGGGATGCAGCAGTATATGTTGAGTTGGATGGAAATAAAATGATCGTAGCACAATTCAACCAGTGCAAATGTATCATGATGACATGTAAGATGGCTGTTAAAAAGATATTACAGTTATAACTTATACCCAGTTGCCTTCAGATTTTCAGTAAATGTTTACATCATTATCATCCACTCATGTGTAAGCATATTCTTAAAGTTTTTCTTTTCTGGTAATAATGAATTATTTTTCTCTCTGGTTTTTTTCTTTAAAAAATGACCACATTATCGAATTTTGTATTTTGGTTTGATTTGTTTCTTCACTTTTTTTTGTTAACTTTGCTGCCTTAAAATTTTATACTTTACTTTTCTATATTACTTCTACTAAC
>NC_029793.2:128346424-128353336 GCF_000816755.2 Arachis ipaensis | reverse complement strand
TCTCTGAAATAGGTTGAATCATAGTTATTGGTTTATATTGTATTATTTGTATTATCTATATATAATATAGATCTTGGATTTTGCTTCAAGAATAGAAATGGAAATTACTTGGATAAAAATGTCTTTGTATAAAAATAATAGTTAAATATTGATATGGTTTAATTATTTTATTAGTCTTTATAGATTTACCAAATTTACAATTAGGTCCTTATATTTTTCCTTTCAATTGGGTTTTTATACTGCTTTCAATTTTGTAATTAGGTTTTCGGCTGTATTAATTTGAGTTCCTCACTTTGATCAAACTATAAAATTTTATCACTTTGCTGTCAATGGTTATTGTGAGATTTTGTGGCATTCTTCACACCATACATTAGTGCTATAGCATTTGATTATCCACTAAGTACTTTTAAGGCCACATAAGTTGAAGACTTATGTGCATTGGATAATTAGATCTTTGTTATCGAGAATCATGTAAAAAATACTTCAGTAGAAGTGAAACTTTCTTACTTAGAGAGTGCCAAGCTTTATTTATTTATTTATTTATTTTTGCTAGGTAGTGCATAGTTGATACCTTGCTTTAGGGGATGGACTCTAAATTCTTGAGAGCCAAAGCATCCATGTTTTAAGTGTTATTACAAAAAAATTAATGGTTGTTACAGCTAAAGGAAATGTTATAACACTTGCTGTATTGGCATCTTAAAACCACATATATATTATATAGAGAATATATTAAAGTAAATATACTATAGAAAAAAAGAGATTAAAATAACCTTATAAATTATATATTATATAATAATGAACTAATTATGTAATTTGTGACAGAAACAGCTATTTGTTTATGAATCCGTCTCACTTTTGTTATAAAACCTGTCTCCAAAGCAAGGTATATATTTGATTGGACTAGTTTGTGTATGATGAGACAAATGCTACTACTTATTTATTATTAATAGTTGGTCACATTTAATTTGAGCTTTGAAACCAATCTCCAAAACAGAGGTAACTGTGCATTGTTTCAGTTGTCATCATCAGCCTTATGGCTGGAAGTGGCAGGCGGAAGAGTATTGATTGTACTTTATACAACGCTGCAATCGAAGGCAATTTCGATGCATTCAATGATGTCCAAAACATTGAGCATCTACTCACTCCAAACAATAACACCATCCTTCATCTACACTTAACATCTGCAATCACTATACCAGCTCAAACTGTTTCCCCACCCCAACCGTTGTTTTATCTTCTAAACAAAAGATCCGAAAGATCAACTGTTTCGGAAGATTTTGTGAAGAAGGTTCTGGATAAATGTGGAGGCCAGGTTCTAATCGCCAACGCCAAGGGAGAAACTCCACTTCATCTGGCAGCAAGGTACCAACCTATAATGCGCAATATTACGAATATGAATTTGACTATTAAATATGATAACTTTGTAAACTCATAACATACAAATATGACCATATAACTTTGTAAACTCCCTGTCTCTGTTTCCCTTCCAAACGCAAGCTAAGGACACAAGTTAAAATTACTATTAGGAGAAGATTTTAAACATTTTATTTTTATAAATGCACGACAATTGCATTGGAAACTAGACTTTGCATACTTTTCTATAATAACTTTCTTGACTAGTTTTAATTTAGTAAATAATTAAGTCAGCAGTTTAATAGTTAAGTTTCATGTATCTGATTTATCATAGGTACGGACATTCGGGCGTAACAAAATTGTTGATAGAGAGTGCCAAGAGTTTTCATGATGACATTGAAGCTGGGAGAAGAGCAGAGAAAGAGCTTATGAGAGCAAAATCCAAGACTGGTGACACTGCATTGCATGAGGCAGTGCGCCATAACCACATTGAAGTAGTCGACATATTGTTGAATCTTGATAAATCTATTAATAATGTTGCTAACAATGAGAATGAAACACCGCTCTATATAGCTTCAGAGAGAAAATATAAGAGAATTGTGGATAAGATATTAGTGAAAGTGGAATCACCAGCATATGAAGGCCCCAACGATCGAACAGCATTGCACGCAGCTGTGATTAACAGTGACATAGGTATTGCATCTTCTTGTCCTCAAACATAACTTTTTGAAGATAATATATATTTTAACTGAAAATTATATAAACGATGTAATCATCTAGGAATGGTAAAAGACCTTATGAAGAACGAACATGTAAGAAGCGCCATCAAACATGCGGATGGAAGAAAAGGTTGGATTCCTCTTCATTATGCAGTAAAAGATGGAAACACAGATATGACAACATTATTGCTGAATGAAGATAGGAACACAGACACAGCATACATGCAAGATAAGGAAGGTAGAACTGCCTTTCACATTGCAGCATATTTTGGGCACGAGGAAATCGTGGACACATTTGTAAAACACTACCAAGGTTGTTCAGAAATAGTAGACAACAAAGGTTGGAACGTTCTTCATTATGCTGTGAAAGGAGGATCTTCACATATAGTTGCTAAAATAATGAGAAAGTTGTCGTTGAGTCACCTTTATAATGAGAAGGATATTTATGGAGATACACCTCTCCATCACCTTGCAAGTTCTCGGATTCAGAGTAGGGAATTGGTGTATCATAACCGAGTGGACAGACTTGCTTTGAACAAGAATGACCAAACGGCCCTTGATGTTGCTTATGCTATTGCTGAGGATGCTGATAGAGTATTGACCAAAAAAGTAAGTCAAAAGATTTTCTCATTTAAATTAGACATTATTTTTGTATAAATAAGGATAAACATATTTGGAATTCAGAAAAGGTTAAAGATTGAAGGAGTTTATATGTTTGAGATAACAATCAAATTTGATTAAAACTGAGGGACTAATTTGATTATTATGTATAAGGTAGTTAACATTTTACTACCCAAATGCAGAGGTTGATAATGCAATTAGAAAAAGCTGGAGGTATAGGAAGTCAACATTTAGATGAAAGGGATAGACTAGGAAAGGGTACTAAAAAGTTAGAATTCACGAAAGAAGCAAAGGAATCACATCTTATAGTGGCCACTCTAATTGCAACAGTGACATTTGCAGCTGCATTTACCTTACCCGGAGGTACAGAACAAGATGGTGATCATAAGGGTAGTCCTATATTAGGACACAAACCTTCTTTCAAAGCATTCATTGTATCCAACACCATATCTTTAGTTATGGCTGCTTCTGCAGCTTTCATACATCTCTTTTCGCCGCTAAACAAAGCTAAGTGGTTGGACTATTACTTCTCTGAAGTGGCATTCTCCTTCACATTGGTGGCTATAGCAACAATGATTGTAGCATTTGGAACAGGAACATTTGCTGTTTTGGGATCTTCTCCTGTTGGTATTGCAGCTATTATTGTCGGATTGTCGTTCTTCTTTGTCTTCAGGCAAGTGTTGCAAATGAGTTTTGGAGGGGAATCTTTTTTCACGTTTGTTATGAACTTAGTGAATGCAATTATTTTTCCGTTCATTAGATTTACACCTAGACCATTTGGGTTCTTCATACTTTTCTTCAAAAGATCAGATGAACCTAGAATCATATAGTGTTTCTAGATTTATGTGTAAAGCACTTTAATTAGTGGCTTTCATTTTTCTCTTGGGGCTTGAATTTGTTTGTTGCTTGCTCGCTTTGTATATTGTATTAAGGCACTTTAAAATTTGGTTTGTCTGCTAATTATTTTCGTGCTATGAAATATTTTCGCTTTGTATATTGTTCTTTAGATACTTTAGCAAGAAAGATAGCAAATTAGATAAAACTATTGTGTATTAAATGTGTATACAGTTTTCATGATAAATACACAAGAACTAGTTGTATGTCAAGCAATAACTGTTTGTAGAATTCAATCTGTCGCACAAGCACAACATTGATGGAAAAAATCTTTTATGCCACTGCAAATTCTATCGCAAATCGACTTTTCTCCTTTAGGTGGTTTTATGAAGATAATCTGTTGTGGCTTTTCTCCATTAGGTGGTTCTCTGATGAGAGGCATTTTTCCATTAGGTGGTGTTGGCTTCACTTCTTCTGCAGCATCATCTTCAGCTTGAGCATCATAGTACTCTTTCAAAGCTATGTCAAAGCCTTCTATTTGAAGCACTCTGTCTTTCCACATTTCAAAATTCATCATTGTTTCAAACATAGGCTTCATACCACCCAGAACCTTCACATTTGACCCTTTGCTCAAAATCACCCATCCTTGTGGGTCATTTTTGAGGCGAAGCAAGCTCTCCATTTTGTCTTGGATTTCATAGTCCAAGACTTCATGCAACTTGCTTGCTTTCTTGGTTTCTTTCTTGATTTCTATCTCTTTCCAGAAACTAGAAATGGCACCATGATCATTCTTCCCCAGTTGATAGTGCTCGATTACACAGTCTGCCCTCTTGATAGTTTCATGCGCCTTTATCTTATCCAATTCAAATGCCAATTTCTGATTCCATTCTCTGTTTTTTCCTTGGTAGATGAAGATGTATTTGCCTCCCTCCAGCTTGAATCAAATGTAACACATTTATCTCTGTTAACACAAGGTTGAAATGCAGAATGCAATTTTGTGTGAATTTTCTTACCTGAATTCCAAGACTTAATTTCTTTAGTACATCCCAGAACCACTTCCATTTCAGACTGAGATCTTCGCCGTCGAATTTACGGAAAGGGAATGCTTCAATCCCCCACTGAAAGATCAAGTCCTTGGCATCTTCATTCATTATGTCACCTTTGGGTGTCAACACTGGCATAATGGGTTTACCAGTGTAATTTAATTTCTCTCTGATTAATCTTATGCCTGGTAACTTGGAGAAGTGCTCCACTGCATAGCATCTGATGTAACTCTTCAAGGTTTCGAATCTGAGCTTGATCTTTGCACTGTCATCCATGTTATCAACAATGGGAATCCACAGAATCTTGAAATCCTCTTTCTTAAAACCTTTTATTACTTCTTTTGGATTTTCCTCGAGTCTAACATGGATATAATTTAAAAACAAAATCTCACTATCAATCGAGTTGAACTCCGAAAAGTACAATAACACATGTTTCTGCTTGAAGACTTCAAAACCCTGCTTCAAGGACACAATGATTAGCTTAGTTATTAGAAACTAATTATTCAAACACTTCATTAGACATGATATAAGGTTATAATTTGGTTTCTTGCTCACTTTCTTGGTCTTGGTGCTGCCATCATACACTTGAACTCTTGGAAATTCAGGCGTAGGTTCGCACAAATTCCTCAGCATACTTACACCATCTTTAGTTTGGGAAAACATTTCCTTACGTCGCAAGTAATCTTCAAAGCCATCTGCAGAGACAGGTGATCTAAATCTCATTATTAATCTAAACGAAACTCAATCTCGACTCCATTATATATTTTGATTCAGAGGAAAGCACCAAGCCATAACCTATTTCCTGTTTGATCAAGCTCAGATGTTCCTTCAGATTGTTATCAATAGAAGAAAGCCTGTCAATAAAATCTGATAACTGATAATCCCTGAAACAAAATAAATAACCACTGCAGTTATATGACATGATTAATTCTAAAGAACGTCTAAAAGCCATTGTTGTGAATAGAAGGGAATTGGTTACGAGGAAGCAATAATGTTGGCAACGGACGCGGCAAGGGAAGCGAGTATCCAGTAGACAAGAAGGGGGATCTCATTGAAGGCATCTGACAAAGAAGGCACATCTTCTGTGTTGTAACCAATAGATGAAAGTTTTAACCATTCCCAGATATGTTCAAGTGCTTCCATTACCCAAGCCACTAAATTTGTGGCAATAGGAGGGACCTTCCACCTGCTTTGGACTTCATTTGTCCATGGAGATTCCAGTGATTCAATCCTGTGAATTTCAAAGGCAAATGCAGCTAATGTCAGCAATGCCTTCGCGTCCCACGAGTAATTCTTGAGTTGTTCTAGAATCCACATTGTTGTTTGGTGCACATATTGCACACCGCTTGTTGCATTTATCATCTGCACTCAAAACTCAAAAAACAAATCACCCCTCTAGATCATTTTTGAACAAGGATAACAACTGTTTTTCGAAAGTTGTCCAATTATGCATAATAACCTGAGTAGAAATCAGCTTCAGGGTATGAAATCCTGGTTGGAAACTGCTAGATCCTGTTTCTGGCAACCTATTCTGTGATTCAAAGATTAAACTAAGTAACAATTAAGATAATAATGTATTAGATTATCCCCTAATTTCTTTATAAGTGGGGCTAGTGAAAATAATAACTAAGATGTTAAACACAAATTATGTTAAGCAGTTTAGTCAAACATATCAAATCATGTAACTGATATATGAAGATGAGTAAACTCCGATCATGAAAGGAAGTGAATTGAATTACCTTGTATAAAAGAGTGGAAACGGTGGTGTAAAGAACATGAGTATCGCATGTGGCATTATCATTGAGATGGGTGTGATAAGCCATATCCCGGATATGAGAGTCACCAAGTTCAAAGGGATTCACTAACATGGTTTGACTTTGACCCTAACAACCCTAGTTTCAATGTGTTTCACTCTCATTTCATCTTCAATCTTCACACCATATGGTATAATAATTGCCAATCTTTTGGAGCCAAAACAAAAATCAACATTAATTGAATAAAAAGAATAGTTCATCATAATTTTAATTAAGAGCATCTATCTATGTTTGAACATTCAAGCAAAGATTAAGCTATATAAATAAATAAAATGCATTCAACTATTCAAGCAAAGCACATTATGCATTCGAGGAAAGGCATATATGATATACCACAAGCCTTCATAATTTTTATCCATCATGGAGTTTAATTAAAGACCTGCTTTGAACATTCGATTAAGCTATATAAATAAATAAAATGCATTCAACTATTCAAGCAAAGCACATTATGCATTCGAGGAAAGGCATATATGATATATGACAAGCCTTCATAATTTTTATCCATCATGGAGTTTAATTAAAGACCTG
>NC_029793.2:128312164-128343357 GCF_000816755.2 Arachis ipaensis | reverse complement strand
AAGCTAATAAGCTTGCTTGTTTCATGGTTTATCTCATGGATTCTCGCTCACTCTTGTTCATAAGTAAATAAAAAAAAAATCAGAATTTATTTTCTATCAAATGTAAACCAAATATGTACCATTAGATGAGGTAAATTACGTGTAGTAAGAGATGCTTTACGAATGTTTGATGTTGAAATATTAGTAAAAGTGAGTATGAGTGAGAATATATTGTGTCTAGCTAGTGATTGAAATTGTAATTAAATGGAAACTTATGTAAGTATATAACAATACTTACATGGGAAAGTTATAAAATTATAAGAAGTCAATGACTCGTTGTATGATAATATTTGTTCATATCCAAAGATTGGCCTTCACTACCCACTGACCTCCTCAGAGGAGGTCGGATTCAACACAGACTCCACCTCAAAGAAGTCGGACTCGAAGGATAACTGGCAGATAACACTTATTCAAATAAGTAACTACCCTTAAAATCTCTCAACCCACTTTCAGGAGCCATATCTCAACTACCCCCACGATAAAGGAACGGTTATCCACCTTAAAAGGTGGAACTACTCCAACGGTGGTTATTGGATCACCACTATAAATACACTGACACCCCTCAAGTATCTCTAAGTTCCAATACTCTTTAAACCTGCTTACCCCTTGCTGACTTAGTCATCAGAGTGTCTTTGCAGGTACCACCCCCACTCTTTCACACACAAGTTGGACGGCGGATCCCAGACGTAAACCAAGTCGGAGACCACCTCCTCTTTGACGCTTGGGCCAACCTTTCAAGCCCAATCCACCAGTTCAGGTTACCCACGTAACATTGGCATCGTTGCCAGGGAACTGGAGATCGACCCATGATGGCGGACGACTTAAACGAGGACGGAAACACAGCGTCTGATTCCGAGCAAGAGAATCAAGACGCTGGTAACAATGAAAAAGCCATAGTCACTCACCAAGGGGCGACTAATCAACACAAGGAAGGTCCCTCCGGAGTAAAGGACCCGAGGGGAACCCCCTCTGAGGGGGCACGAATCAGGCAAAGAGGGACAACCCCATGCAGCCGAACTAATGGGATTGTTCCACGGCTACCAGGGACGGTTGGAACAGCAAGAGCAAGAGCTGGAACGACAGCGAGAGGCAGAGAGGAGCCTGAGAAGAGAGGTCGAGCGACGAAAAGAGCTTGAAGAAAAGCTCTTGAGACTAGAATCCACCCTCTGAGGTCAAAACTCTCATAGTGACTGAGAAGACTCTCCCTTGGGTGGAGAAGACCCGTTTAATGAGGACATAATGAGGACAAAAGTTCCAAGGAACTTCAAAAGCCCTGACATGGACCTGTACGACGGGACCACCGACCCAAAGCATCACTTGAGCAACTTCAAAAGTCGGATGTACCTAGCCGACGCCTCTGATGTTACTCGTTGTAAAGCCTTTTTGACAACTCTGATAAAAGTAGCAATGAAGTGGTTCGATAGTCTCCCCCCCAGGTCGGTCACTAGTTTCGACATCCTCTCTCGAAAATTCCTCATGTGATTTTCGATCCAGAAGGATAAAGTAAAGCACGCACCAAGTTTCCTGGGAGTAAAACAGGAGGTCGGAGAACCTTTAAGGGATTACATGGAAAGGTTCAACAAAGCGTACTTAGAAATTCAAGACCTGCCTACAGATGCAGTGATTATGGGCCTAGTAAATGGACTCTGAGAAGGCTCCTTCTCCCAGTTCATCTCGAAAAGACACCCGACTTCTTTAAGTGATGTACAGAAAAGAGCTGAGAAGTACATCAACATGGAAGAAAACGCCAGGTTGTGAGAGCCAAACTGCAACCTGGGCACTCTCATTCATCAAAAGAAAAAGAGAGAGAGAGCCCAAAAAAAAGAAGAAGTCGGCCCTAAAAGGCCCAGAAGATATCACTCCTATACTCCTCTACGAGTTTTCCTAGTTGATGTCTACAGGGAGATTTGTCATACTGAAAGGCTACCTCCCCCTAGACCCATCAAAAACAAAAAAGGAGGAAGACGTGGAAAATACTGTGAGTACCATAAGCTATATGGTCACTCAACAAATGAATGTTCCGACCTGAAAAATGTGATAGAGAAGCTGGCTAGGGAAGGTCGGCTTGACAGATATATCAGAAAAAGGTCGGACCATCATGGCAAGAGAAAGCGAGAGGAGGAGGACCGAAGAGACCCACCACCACAGACCCCAGAAAGACATATACATATAATCTCAGGGGAGTTTGTGGGAGGCGGTTTCACAAAGTCCTCTCGCAAGAGACATCTGGAGGAAGTCTACCAGGTCGGGGGCGAAGTTCCCAACCTTCCAACCATCTCTTTCACTAAAGAAGATGGGCAAGGCATCATTCCCAGACATGATGATCCGGTAGTAATTACTACGATACTTGTCAATGCCCATCTACACAGAACCCTGGTGGATCAAGGGAGCTCGACCGATATCCTATTCAAACCAGCATTTGATAAACTGTGATTGGATGAAAAAAATTAAGATCTTACCCTGATACCCTATATGGGCTGGAGGATACACCAACTATGATTCATACCCCTACACACAACTTTTGGAAAGGGGATAAAATCCAAAACTCTGAGTATTGGCTTCATAGTTGTCGATGTGGGTTCGGCCTATAACGCTTTAATAGGCAGAACAATCCTAAATCGGCTCGGAGCAGTGGTATCCACCTCCCATCTCTGCATAAAATTCCCAACGCCAGAGAAAATTGCAACCATCAGGGGAGATCAGAAGCTGACAAGGAAATGCTACAATGAAAGCCTAAACCTGAGAGGAAAAGGCAAGGAGGTACACACCATTGAGCTCGGAGGAGTTCGAGCTAAGGAAGAGCTACGATCACAGCCCGGGGGAAAGATGAAGAAGAGTTGCGACCACAACCTGGGGGAAAAACTGAGGAGGTACAGGTCGGAGAAGAGGAAGGAAAAAATACTAACATAGGAGCCAACCTGAAAGAGGATTTGAAGCCGAAGCTTATAAGGCTCCTACAAGAGAATTCTGACCTCTTCGCCTGGAAAGCCTCCGACATGCCATGAATAGATCTCGAGCTCATGTCGCATAAACTGTTAGTATATTCTGGATCACGACCTGTCTAGCAAAGAAGACGGAAGCTCGGACCTGAACGAGCCCAAGTGGTGGAAGAACAAGTACAAGCCCTCCTAGAAGCCGGCTTCATCAGAGAGGTCAAATATCCGGCTTGGCTGGCAAATATGGTGTTAGTCAAAAAGCAAAACGGCAAGTGGAGGATGTGTGTCAACTACACCGACCTAAACAAGGCATGTCCAAAGGACCCATATCTAGGGGGTGTAAGTTACCGAACCGGACCGAAAATTACCGCAAACCGAACCAAAAATTACAACAACTGATTTAAAAACCAAAAAAATTGGTTTTTTTTGGTTTTTTTTTCTGACAAAACCGATCGGTTCAGTTCGATTTTTGGTTGGCTCGATAGAAACCGAACCAAACCAAACCGAATCGAAGATATGCATCCATTTCAATGTTTTAATCATTTTAACCTTTAACCTAACAACAAAAATCCTCAGCCCCTAACCATTTCAATATTTTACTCTTATTATTTCAGTTTATTAACTATTTTAAACCTTTAATTATTGTGATTCATATTTTGCTCATTAAAAATTAAAAACAAAAAAACCGACCGAACCAAACCGTTGTTGGTTCGGTTCGGTTTGGTTCGGTTTGTTGTAAAAGCAGCAAACCGAACGATTGTGTGTCTGTAGGAACCAAACATATCGGTTCGGTTGGTTTTTGGTCCAAAACCGAACCAAACCGAACCGATAACACCCCTACCCATATCCACTCCCAAGTATTGATACCCTAGTAGATTCCAGTTCGGGATATCAATACTTGTCGTTTATGGATGCATACTCGGGATATAACCAAATCCCGATGTACAAGCCGGATCAAGAAAAAATATCCTTCATTATACCTAGAGCAAATTATTGCTATGTGGTTATGCCTTTTGGGCTAAAAAACACAGGAGCCACGTATCAAAGGCTAATGAATATGGTGTTTGCACCTCACCTTGGGAGTCTAATGGAAGTATACGTAGACGACATATTAATAAAAACCAAGGATGAGGATGACCTCCTGGATGACCTCTCACAAGTCTTCAACACCATTAGGACGCACGGGATGAGGTTAAATCCCGCGAAGTGCACCTTCGCGGTAGAGGTAGAAAATTTTTTGGGATTTATGCTAACACAAAGGGGATCGAAGCTAACCCCGACAAGTATAGAGCAGTCCTAAAAATGAAAAGCCCGACTTGCATCTCTCTCCAGGTTCTTGGCAGGATCAGCGTTAAGATCCCTACCACTTTTCTCTCTACTAAGAAAAGGATGCCAGTTCGAATGGACTCCTGAATGCGAAGAAGCATTCCAGGAGTTCAGAAGGTTTTTAAGCCTACCTCCGATTCTGACCCGACCTAAAGTCGGGGAAGAACTCGTCCTGTATTTGTCCGTATCCGACAAAGCTGTAGGCTCAGCTCTAATACGGGAAGACGAGGTCAGGCAACATTTTGTATACTTCACCAGCAAAGTTCTACAAGGCCCCGAGTTAAGGTACCAAAAACTCGAGAAGTTTGCGTACGCCTTAATAGTAGCCTCCCAAAGGCTACGGCCTTACTTTCAAGCCCACACAATAAAAGTCCGAACGAAAGTCCGAACAAACCAGCCCATGAAATAAATACTTCAAAAAATAAATATTGCAGGCAGAATGGTTCAATGGGCTATAGAGCTATCCAAGTTTGACTTTAAGTACGAAACTCGGACTGCAATCAAAGCCCAATGCCTCACTGACTTCGTAGCGGAATATGCAGAAGATCAAGAGAAAGCCACCACAACATGGGAGCTATATGTGGATGGATCCTCCAACAAGGGCAAAAGCGGTGCAGGCATAATATTAGTCAACCAAGAGGGAACTCAAATAGAAGTTTCCCTCAAATTTGGATTCATAGCCTCTAACAACCAGGTAGAATACAAAGCCTTGATCGCTGGGCTAAAGCTAGCAGAAGAAGTCGGTGCGACCAAAGTAGTCGTGTTCAGCGACTCTCAGGTGGTAACCTCCCAAATAAATGGAGAGTACCAGGCTAAAGACCCTAATATGAAGAGGTACTTAGATAAAACTTTGGAATATCTTAGGCGGTTCTCGGAGACTGAGGTCAAACACATAATTCGGGATCTCAATAGCAGAGCAGACGCCCTTTCCAAGTTAGCAAGTACCAAGCCAGGAGGAAATAATAGAAGCCTGATCCAAGAGACTCTCCAGGAACCCTCTGTCTCAAAAACAGAATCTAAGCAAGAAGTCTTTGAGGTATCCGGATTAGACCTCAGATGGATGAACCCCTTACTCGAATACATAAAGTTCGATATCCTACCCAAAGAAGAAAAAGGGGCCAAGAAAATCCGGAGGGAAATATAAAACTACACTTTGGTGAAAAATATCCTCTATAAAGAGGAATATCCACACCATTACTAAAGTGCGTCCCGGCCAGAAAGACAACGGAAGTCCTAGAGGAGGTTCACAATGGTATCTACGAAAACCATCTCGGAGCAAGGTCTTTGGCTAGGAAAGTCATACGAGCCGGGTTCTACTGGCCGACCTTGCAGAAAGATGCCACCAAATTCGTAAAGAAGTGTCAGCCATGCCAAATGCATGCAAACTTCTACGCCGCTCCCCTCGAGGAGCTCATTAGCATAACTTCTCCATGGCCTTTTGCAAAATGGGGATTGGACCTATTAGAACCCTTCCCCCAAGCACCTGGACAAGTGAAATATCTAATAGTGGGAGTAGACTACTTCACGAAGTGGATCGAAGAAGAACCATTAGCCACCATCACAACCCACAGAAGTCGGAAGTTCCTCTACAAGAATATTATCACAAGGTATGGAGTCCCCCACTCCATCACCACTGATAATGGAACTTAGTTCACCGACTCTACCTTTAGAAACCTGGTAGCTAGTATGAAGATCAAGCACCAATTCACCTCGGTAGAGCACCCACAAGAAAATGGGCAAGCTGAGGCAACCAACAAGGTTATACTGGCTGGGTTGAAGAGAAGGTTGCAAGACGCAAAAGGAGCCTGGGCTGAAGAACTCCCTCAAGTACTATGGGCATATCAGACTACACCTCAGTCTGCTATAGGAGAAACACCCTTCCGACTTGCTTATGGCATGGAAGCCATGATACTAGTAGAAATCAATGAGCAAAGTCCAAGGGTAAACTTCTACGACGAGGTTGGCAACGTTCAGGCACACAAAGAAGAACTCGAGCTACTACCTGAAATCCGAGAACAAGCCCAGATAAAGGGAAGCAACGTTGAAGCAAAGAATGACAAGTAGATACAACAGGAAGGTCATTCGAAGAACCTTCATCCCAAACGACTTGGTACTGATTAGAAACGACATCGGCGTTAACAAGTCGGGAGAAGGAAAGCTCGCTGCTAATTGGAAAGGGCCATATAAGATTAGCAAAGTCTTAGGAAAGGGATACTACAAGGTAACCGACCTGAGCGGTACGGAGCTACCAAGGTCGTGGCATGCTTGTAATATGAAAATGTACTATAGTTAAAAGCGAACTTCACTCCCTGATGTACTCTTTTTCCCGACTTTGTGGTTTTTTACCCAAAAAAAGGGGGTTTTCCTGAAGGGGGTTTTAACGAGGCATCAAAGTGAAGGCTTCTCCTCCTCTTGATAGAGGACAATTCTCCCCTCCAACTCCTCAACCTTTTGGGAAGAGCCCAAAGAACTAAGGGGAGTTTTGTCCAGAATATCAAGGAGTTTTGTGCAGACTCTAGCAGCCCGAACACTCCCCCGAATCATAATTTGAGTATGGGGGAAGATGTGATTCCGAACGAACCTGGGACCGTCAAAGTTGGCCTCCCCAGAAGGAGAAAAGCTAGACTCTGAGGTTTTGTATTTTTTCTTTTTAGGTTCGACAGGAGGTCGGACCGGGGGGATAGGAGGAGGAAGAGGAGAAGCAGATGAGGAGGTTACCAAGATAGGAGGAGAAGAGGTCCTAGAATCACGAGGGGGAGGAGGAGCGCCAGCAGCCCTCGTGGCATCAGCACGGGCACGCGCCTTCTTCTTGGCCTCCTGGACCTTCTGGTAAGTAGCACTTGAGCCACTCTTCACCATCTATGAAAAACAAAACAAGTAATTAGTCTAGAAGTCGGAAAACATCACAAGTCGGAAACCTCAAGAAACGACTAAAAAAGACTACCTAGCTGGGTCTGAACGAAACTCGGAGAACCCAGAAGAAACTTTTTTGTGTCCAGATTAGGGGCCCTTCCCCAAGCTTCTCGGAAAAACCCACTACAGCCTCCTCAACCTCATCCAGGTCCTCCATGCTATACTTATCCACGGGAGAGGCCTCCAACCAGTAAAGGGGAAAGCGGGGAGTATTGTTCTCGTCAAGAAAAAAGGGGTGGTAACCCTCTACAGCTTGGATTTTTAAAAAGAAGTTCTTAAAATCATGGAAGAACTCATCAAATATAGAAAAAACTTTTCGACCTTGAATGCCCCAGAAAGATATCCACTGCTGCTTGTTATTTTGCCCACTAAATGGCTTGGTCATATGAAAAAGATAAAAAAAGATCTTTGTGGAAGTCGGGAATTGGCCCGACTGACAAGTTGATAAATTTTCATAAAGTCCCAAGAATTGGGGTGAAGCTGAGTGGGAGCAACTCGGCAATGATGTAACACCCTTATCTCAAAGTCGGAAAAAGGTAGAAGAACCCTCAGGCGGGTGAAAAGGCAGTCATACATAAAGAAAAAATGAGGATTAAAATCAGCAATCCTCCCAAAAAAAACCCGATCTTCAGGACCCGGGGCTACCAACTCGTATTTTGGCTCGTCAGCCTCATCGCTACAAATCCTATGGTGGGTACGAAGGTCAGTGATATAGTCAATATCTACTAAAGGGTTTTCTTCCAGCACTGTGTCGTCTACCCATCTCAAAAGGGACTCAGGGATGTGGGAAGACATTTTTTCAACAAAGAAGTAAGGGCAAGACCTACAAAGAAAAAAGAAAGGGCATAAAAAAACAGGGCTTCCCCGAAGACCAAGCAACTTCTCTCCAAAGCAAAATAAAGCAGGATCACTAGACTAATAAATAGACTCGCTAAGAATATGCGAAACTCCTCTAACAAAGCACCAACATAAAGGGTAGAAGAGGAGAAGGAAATGACTAACCTTTATCTGCAAATACGAGGAGAAGCAGTAACAGCAGCAGCAAAGCACTCCGAGAAGAAAAGAGTTTTTCTTTGAAAAGAACAGAGAGTGTAAGCAAAAAGTTTCAGAAGGCAAAAGAAAACAGAGAAAAGAAAGGGAAAAGTATTTATGAACACGCTAAGGGCATAAGAGTAAATCGACGCAACCATTAAAGAAACGTGCCGTTACCAATGTAACTGCTCCCACGTGTAAATGCGAAAACCCCAACAGACGCGACGTTTGATTAGACACGACAGTTTAGAAATTTGAATTACGTCGGTTCTAAAAATCACGTCGACTATAAGCCCGAGTTCAAATACTCGAATCCAACTCATAAGTAAAAGAGATCGGACTCGAGTAGGGGCACTGTTCATATCCTGGCCCAACACTATGGCCCAGGTCCAAACGCACCAAAAGGCCTAATCCAAAGATTGGCCTTCACTACCCACCGACCTTCTTAGAGGAGGTCAGATTCAACACAGACTCCACCTCAAAGAAGTCGGGCTCGAAGGATAGCTGGCAGATAACACTTATTCAAATAAGTAACTACCCCTAAAATCTCTCAACCCACTTCCAGGAGCCATATCTCAACTACTCCCACGATAAAGGGACGGTTATCCACCTTAAAAGGTGGAACTACTCCAACGGTGGTTATTGGATCACCACTATAAATACACTGACACCCCTTAAATATCTCTAAGTTCCAATACTCTTTAAACCTGCTTACCCCCTTGTTGACTTAGGTATCAGAGTGTCTTTGCATGTACCACCCCCACTCTTTCACACACAAGTCGGACGGCGGATCGTAGACGTAAACCAAGTCAGAGACCACCTCGTCTTTGACGCTTGGGCCAACCTTTCAAGCCCAATCCACCAGTTCAGGTTACCCACGTAACAATATTGTTAAAATTTGATTGAGGGATTGGTAAATTGAATGATGATTAGGTATGAAAATGAAAGAGAAAGTGAAATGGTAAGTGATGGAACATATGGATGTAATTTTGGGTGTTGAACAGTGAGATATAAATATCTTTTAATTATTTTTTTTGTTAATCTTTTAATATTTTTCTTTCGAGTTTAACTTTTTTACTAACCTTAATTTTTATTCGAAATTGAAATTTTCAATTAATTGTTGGATTAGATTAATTGGAATTTTGAATTTAAGGTCAAAATTAGAATAAATAATAGTGACTAACGATTGGTTATTAAAAAATTAATGACATTTTTTAAATTGGTTATTAAATTGGTTTTCAAAAATAAAATTAAAACAAATAAAATATTAGAGACATTTTTTAAATTTTTTAAAAAAATTTAAAAGCAAAAGCATATTTCTATAGATTTTAGAATATTCTTTTGATATATTTATTAATTTATTGGCGATTGAACGGGCTTAAAGCCCAAAAAAAGGAAAAATTACAAAACAGAGCCCACATGGGCATGGGAATCCCCTAGCATATTTTGGATCAAATCACCCCCATTCAGTAGGACTGACAATATGTACCTTATTCATAGATATCCAACCCGGCTTAAATCGATTGGGTAGGGTTGTCTACTCGATCCTCTATGAGTAAAGTAGTGTGCAGATAAGGTCGGGAGAGGGTTATGTATAGTGAAAGAAATGGGTATTAAACCCACAATCTCCTTCTTGTAAAAACTCAAAATAAGTAAGTAACCACTAAATTAATCATTTAAACTACTAATTGAGTACATTTGTTATTTAAAGAGTAAGTTGTAAGAACTTGGAGTTAGAAAAAGAGTGATAAAATATTTATTTTTATTTGTGTTATTTTAATTTTATTAAAAATTTGATGATCATGCTATTTGTAATTTTATGTAGGATTTCTTTAAGATAAAATATGAAATGATTGAATTTTATATTTACTTGAAAATTTTTTATTTTCCTGCGGATAGAGTAGGGTTGAGAACTTTAGGGTACGAGTCGGGTTAGGGTTGAGAATCTCTCAACCCGCGAGTAAGATAGGATAAAGTTTTTAAAAAGTTTCAACCCGCGGGTAGGGTTAGGATAGAGTGTTGATTCTATCATACCTTACCCATTGCCAACACTACTTCTCAGGAGGCTGCCAAGCTATCTTCTGTCGATAGCTTGCATTGGATGTTTTTATTAAAATTCCTTTATCAAAAGCTTTCTTGTGTTTGTTTTTAACTAAGTAGAGTTTGTTTATAGTTAGCTCATTAGTTCAGTTAAACAAGTATTGGAGATTTGAATATCACTTTGTGCATGCAGTAACTCATTGGCTATTGGCTAATGGCAAAATCTTAAATGGAGCTCCAACTCGCGATGAATTAGTCTTTGACCAGTCGGACTAGAAGATATCGTGAGAAACAAAAAAAAAAAATTAGGCATGAGTTGGACTATAAGAGAAATATTCATTCAAGGCCACCAACATACACTACAAAAAAGTCGTTGGAGACCGTCGGATTTACCGGCAGAATAAATTCGACTGTATAAATCTCACCAGTAACTGTTTACCAACAAACTTTTTCATTTGTTGCTAATTACCAGCAGATATAAAAATTTTGAAATTATGGAGCTTGTTACCGTCAAATTTTTTTCTGGTAGATCTGACGGTAATATATGATTTATTATTAATAATTAAATTAATAGTTATCGGCCGATTTAATCGACGGTAAACTTAAATTTTAATTTTTATAAAATTTTTTTTTTGAAAATTCACTATATAATTTTAAATATTTAAATTTAATAATTTCTAAACTAACAAAATTTAAAGTTTTAGAATTTTTTATAATAATTTGTCTATAATTTTTAGTTGAAAGTTCACAAATAAAAATTCTGAATACAGAGGATGAACAAAACAAGTTTTTTTTTTTATATCTTTTTTCTTCTACTTTGAAACTACTTCATTCATGAATGGAATCTACCACTTACATGGGAGCCAAACAATGACAAATTAGAAAGCTAAAGATCCAAAAAGTAATTCCTATATAATTTGCAATTCCAATTCAACAAATCACAAGATCATCAAATTGAATAAACCTCTACGCCTTAAACAAATCACAAAATCACAGGGAAGCTGAAAACGAAAAATAACAAAGCATAAAGAAAGGTGTAACTACTATTCATTTGTACAGATAGTACACAATCAAATGTCATAAGAAGAGAAAAACTAATTACTTTCCTTATAAAATATGCACACACCAATAACATAAATAGAAACCATCACTATGTTATTCTTCTTGTTCTTAGATTCTACATGTTACAAAACCTCAAAACTAAAATTTAATGAAGTAACTTAACTTAATTCAGTATCACATAATGTTATCAAACACCATTTGACAATGAAGTAAGTCACCATTAGGGAATAAAAATACAAAAACAAAAGAAAAAAGAGAAAAAAATGAAGTAAAACAAAAACTGACTTGTATTATATCATTCTCCATGATGTCGTTTCCCACCATTCTACGGTCAGTAATTGCTGAAAATCAAGTGAATGAGTTGTAACTTGAATTAAAGGATCGCAAAACACTATGGAAACTATGAAATATATATGTAATTTTTACCTACAAAAAGAGTGCACAAACAGAACCATAACTTAACCAGACACTGTAAACACCGATGACAACCATAATAGTTAATAAACCACATCAATAATATGAAAATTGTGCATTTCAACTAACAAGAAATATAAGCTACTTATGAAATGGCCAACACCTTCTTTTCCCCAATGATATGAGTTACTCTTTTTCATCAACAACATAACCTACTAAGAGAGAAGATTCTCAGCTACTAACAAATCTTACTTCATTTTATCTTCAACTCAAATGACTATCTCATCCAAAACATATATAAACAAAGAAAAAGAAAATAAGAAAAGAGAAATCAAACCTCGAACCACTCTATAAGCTTGCCTCTTGAAGAAAAAAACGGTAGTGATAAAAGGCATTGTGGCACCAATTGCTTGGTTAAACGACACAGGAAGGTACCTTAACGACACGTTCCCAAACACAACGGAAACACAGAAAATAAGGCTCAACGTAGAGATATTGAAGAACTAAACAATTATTAGCAAAAAATTTAATAAATCAACAAGAACAATGATAGCAACAACAACAATCACTAACAAATCAACAAGAACCATAACAGCAATAACTACGAGAACTGAATAATTATTAGTAAAAAATTTAAGTAATCAAGAACAATAACAGCAAATAAATTCAATAACTACAAGAACTGAACATCTATGTAACAATAACATAACAATTAATAAGAAGAATTAGCAACAAGAAGAACAATTAACAGAGGCTGAAGAAGAACAATTTGCCCCGAGATGCTGTTAGGGCAAAAAAGGGGTTAGGATTTTTTATTTAAAAAACAAAAATAGAATGGAATAGGGAGAGGGAGAGGGATGAGAGCAACCTACCTGGACGATAGAAGAGGGACACAGCTCCGGCAACAAAGGGAGCGGCGGAGGCAGCTCTTCCAACGGGCGGAGATAGATGAGCAACTCCGTTTGAGGCAACGAAACACGATCCAGGCAACTTGACATAGAATTTAGAGAAGAAGGAGGTGGGCAGCGTTGGCGGAGGGTGGCTGGAGGTGCTACTGGTGGAGGATATTGCAGGGGAGAGAGAAGAGAGAGGAGAATGGGGGAGAGAGAAGGGTGTTCTTGAAAGTGAGGGGAGATGGCCACGCATTTTGAATTTAGATCAGGTTTACCAGCGAATAAATCTGAAGGTAATGTATTAATGATCAAAATGCAACGTTCCATTGAGATTTATCGGCAGATAAATTCGACAGTAAATCCCATGGTAATCTGGTCACCAAATTTTCTTTTTTTCCTCCAATTATTATCAGTGAATTTACTGTCGGAATATCAAATCCGACGATAACCTTTTTATTCGATGAATGTATTGCCATATCTGCCGGTAAATTCGCCTCTAACATCTGTCGCTAAATCTGACAGTATTCAGCATTTTTCTTGTAGTGATAACTGTATAAGAATTTTTTTTTGGGTCTGGTTTTGGGTCGGAGGACTCAACCCACACCGAAAAACAAAAACACCCTCCCACACCCGAGATTACACCCCAATGCTACAAGCATCCCCTATTTTGAAATTAATACCCACTTAATAACATTTATATACTACCTATCCCCTGTAACAATAAAATAAAATTCTACCGAGGGAGTGAGCAATAGAGGTGCCTCTAAACAAGTTAATTTGGCAAGGATAATGCTACCATTGAGATAGAAATTGCTGGCGCTGAGAAAGGTACCTGTTTATACCCTGGACCGAGCTACACTATCCTAGTTGGACGACGTCAAAGCGACCGACCTCTTGTAAAGGTTGGCTCGTCACCGATCTCTTCCTAAAGAGCTCGGCCAAATCTCCATAAAGGCCCAAGCAGGCCCAAAGCTGAGGATTACAGCCCCTCTAAAGGCGGCTAGCCAAAAAGATAAGGTGACCTCACCCACAAAAGATAAGATAAGATAACTAACTTATCTCAGGGAAGGTCACTCCACACTACTATAAATACACTGGAGCACCCAAGTATAACTCATACTCTGATTCTACAAAAAATCTGCCTAAAGCACGTGCTAACTTAAGCATCGGAGTCTCTTGCAGGTACCACCACCCTCCGGTGACCAGGGATCAACCTCACTTCAAGATCCAACAAGTCGAACATAGCAGCTCCGCTCACATTCAAGATCTCATCCGAGATCGACCTTCAGTTTCAGGTAACCCACGGAACATTGGCGCCATTGCCGGGGAACCTGGAAGTCATCCCATCATCATGGCGGACAACCAAGACAACAATCACAACTCTGGTTTGGAAGACAGAACGCCCCTCAAGAACACGGATGCCGCATCCAAGGATACACCTCAATCCAAGGGAGACAAGCAGTCCCCAAACACAGAGATCCTAGACGCCATCCGTGAACAGCAGGATCGCCTTAAGCAGCTCGAACAGGAAGCTGAACGGCAGCGAGAGGCCGAGCGAGACCTTCGCAGAAAAACAAGAAGGCGTCGAGAGCTGGAAGACAAGCTCCTCAAACTCGAGGCCGATCCCAAAACTAAAGCTACTCGGCCCAATCGCGAAGACAGCCCCCACAAGGACCAAGACCCATTCACAAAGGAAATCATGAAAGCTAAAGTCCCAAAAGACTTCAAAGCCCCTGCCATGACTCCTTACGATAGAATGTCCGACCCAAGTCATCATCTCAGCAACTTCAGGAGCCGAATGTATCTCACAGATGCCTCGGATGCAACCCATTGCAAAGCTTTCCCGACCACCTTGACCAAGACAGCAATAAAGTGGTTCGACAGCTTGCTACCAAGGTCAATTGCAAGCTTCAATGACCTCGCCAAGAAGTTTCTAGCCAGGTTTTCCATTGAGAAGGACAAAACCAAGCATGCTCCAAGCTTGCTAGGGATTAAACAAGGAGATCGGGAGAGCCTCCGCAATTATATGAAAAGATTCAATAAAGCATATTCGGATTCTCCTACCCATCTCAGGACAAGGATAAGGACTCCAGGAAAAAAGAGGACCAACCTACTGAGAAACCTAGAAAATACCACAACTACACCCCTCTCCGGGTGTCTCTTGTAGATGTCTACCGAGAGATATGCAACACATAGAAGATCCCGCCCCCTCGTCTGATTAAACACAAAAGGGGAGGAAATCAGACAGAGTATTGCGAATACCACCGAATCTACGGGCACTCTACCAACGAATTCTACGACTTGAAGAATGTCATAGAGAAGCTAGTCAGGGAAGGCAGATTAAATCGGTTCCTCGCCAATACAAGGGACGAACCAAAAAAGAGAAGAAGGGATGAAGAGGGTGAACGAGCTGAATGTCCCCCTCGTACCCCTGAAAGACACGTTCACATGATCAACGGCGGATTCGCAGGCGGAGGGATCTCCAAGTCATCCCGTAAAAGACATCTTAAAGAAGTATATAATGTCGGAGAAGGGGATATGCCATCAGACCTCCCTACTATCACCTTTACTCAAGAGGACGCCGCGGGCATCATCCTCGGGCATGATGACCCCGTGGTGGTTACTATCATACTGGCCAATGCCAACCTTCACCGAACATTGGTCGATCAGGTAAGCTCCGCAGATATACTATTTAAATAGGCCTTCGATAAGCTCAGACTACAAGAAAAAGAACTCAGAGCATATCCAAATAGCCTATTCGGGCTCGGAGATGCCCCAATTCAACCACTAGGGTACATCCCACTACACACAACCTTTGGAAAGGGAACTTGGTCTAGGACATTAAGCATAGACTACATCATAGTCGACGTGAGCTCATCTTACAATGTCCTAATAGGTCGGACAACGTTGAACCAGCTCGCTGCAGTGGTCTCCACCCCACACCTGTGCATGAAGTTCCCAACGCCAAAAGGGATCGCCACCATAAAAGGAGAGCAAAAACTGGCGCGACGCTGTTACAATGAAATTCTGAACCTTAAAGGCAACCCCAGAGGAAAGGAAACCAACACTATCGAACTCGGGAGAATCCGAGCTCGCGAAGAACTTCGTCCTCAACCCGAAGGCGAGACCGAAGAAATTCAAATAGGGGATACTCAAGACAAAGTAACAAATATAGGGGCGACCTTAAAAGGAGACCTAAAAGAGCCTTTGATACGATTCTTAAAGGATAATTCTGACCTCTTTGCATTGAAGGCCGCAGACATGCCTGGGATAGATCCCGAGCTAATGTGCCATAATCTGGCAGTATATCCTGGATCCCGACCAGTACAACAGAGGCGTAGGAAGCTTGGCCCAGAAAGGTCCCAAGCTGTGCAGGAGCAGGTACAGGCCTTACTGGAGGCAGGGTTCATAAGGGAGGTTAAGTACCCATTATGGCTAGCTAACGTTGTCTTGGTAAAAAAGTCAAATGGAAAGTGACGGATGTGTACTGATTACACCGACCTGAATAAAGCCTACCCAAAAGATCCCTACTCACTCCCAAATATAGACACTCTAGTGGATGCCTCTTTGGGATACAAGTACCTCTCCTTCATGGACGCTTACTCAGGATACAACCAAATCCCAATGTATCCGCCCGACCAAGAAAAGACCTCGTTCCTAACCCCAAGAGCGAACTATTGCTACATAGTCATGCCGTTCGAACTCAAGAACGCAGGAGCTTCATACCAAAGATTGATGAACAAAGTTTTTGCCAATCACATCGAAAAGTTAATGGAGGTTTATGTAGACGACATGCTGGGAGAAACACAGAGCGAGGAATCGTTATTACCCGACCTCACCAAAGTGTTCGACACCATAAGAAAGCATGGGATGTGACCTAACCCCGCAAAATGCACCTTCGCGGTAGAAGCTGAAAAATTCTTGGGCTTCATGCTCACTCATAGAGGAATTAAAGCTAACCCAGATAAGTGTTAGGCCATACTCAACATGAAAAGCCCGACCCGCGTCAAAGAGGTACAACAACTCAATGGAAGACTAGCAGCCCTATCCAGATTTCTAGCTGGATCAGCCTTAAGATCTCTCCCCTTCGATGCAACATTAAGGAAGGGAAAGAGGTTTGAATGGACCCCAGAATGTGAACAAGCCTTCCAAGATTTCAAGAAATTTCTGGGGCAACCACCTATCCTTACCCGACCACGGGAAGGTGAAGAACTCATACTATACCTCGCCGTAGGAAGTCGAGCAGTAGCCTCAGCACTAGTCAGAGAAGAAGAAAGTGGGCAACAACCCATTTACTTCATCAGTAAGGCACTACAAGGGGCCGAACTAAACTATCAAAAGATAGAAAAGTTCGCCTACGCCCTCATACTCACTTCTCGACGACTCCGCCCATACTTCTAGGCTCACACAATCAGAGTACGGACCAACCTGCCTATAAAAGGTATCTTACAGAAAACGGATTTAGCTGGAAGAATCCTACAATGGGCAGTCGAATTATCTAAATTCGACCTCAAATACGAAGCTTGTACAGCTATTAAATCACAGTACCTGGCCGACTTCATCGCAGAGTACACTAACATCCCGGGTACCCCCATAGAGTGGAATCTCTACGTGGATGGCTCTTTGAACAAAGCCGGGAGTGGCACAGGCGTAATTATGGAAAGTGATCAGGGAACCCAAATCGAAATTAAAGTTCGAATTCCCTACCTCAAATAACCAAGCTGCATATGAGGCGCTACTGGCCGGTTTGAGGCTGGCTAGGGAAGTGGGAGTTCAAAAGCTTACCGTCTTTAGTGACTCACAAGTAATTACCTCACAAATAGAAGGGAGCTATCAAGCTAAGGACCCCACCATGAGAAAATACCTGGACAAAACCAGAGAACAACTCGGACAATTCAAGGAATTTGAGGTCTGACATATACCCCGGGAGCAAAATGCCCGAGCTGATGCACTTTCAAAACTAGCCAGCACCAAACCAGGGGGCAATAATAGAAGCCTCATCCAAGAAACCCTGCGAAATCCATCAATCTTGGAGGAAGAGGAGATCCTAACTATATCAGGCCAGGACCAGGGTTGGATGACTCCCATAATCAACTACCTTAAATTTGACACACTCCTTGCAGATAAAAAGGAGGCAAAAAGGCTAGTACGAGAAGCACAGTACTATACCATAGTGGATGACATCCTATATAGGAGAGGGATTGCAAGACCTCTTTTAAAATGTGTCCCGACCTCCGCTACAAGGGACGTCCTAGAGGAAGTCCATGGAGGCATGTGTGGCAACCACCTTGGGGCAAGAGCTCTTTCCAAAAAGGTACTCCGAGCTGGTTTTTACTGGCCGACCTTGCAAAAAGAAGCAACATAGTTCATCAAGAAATGTCCACCATGTCAGAAGCATGCCAACTTCCATGTAGCCTCACCCGAAGAGCTCATTTGTGTTACATCGCCCTGGCCATTCGCAAAGTGGGGACTCGACCTCCTCGGATCCTTCCCCTAGGGTTCAGGGCAAGTCAAGTTCCTCATTGTAGGCATAGACTACTTCACAAAGTGGATTGAAGCAGAGCCACTGGCTACTGCTACCACCCAAAGAAGTCGAAAATTTCTATATAGAAACATTGTCACAAGGTTTGGGGTTCCTTACTCCACCACCACAGATAATGGCACTCAGTTCACCGACACGGGTTTCAGGAACTTGGTAGCTGACCTGATAATAAAGCACCAATTCACCTCTGTAGAACACCCATAGGCCAACGGACAGGTAGAAGCTGCCAACAAAGTCATATTGGCCGGGTTAAAATGGAGATTATAGGACGCAAAGGGAGCTTGGGCTGAAGAACTCCCACAAGTCTTATGGGCATATCGGACAACTCCACACTCTACCACTGGAGAATGACCCTTCCGACTTGCTTACAGAATGGAGGTGATGATTCCCGTGGAGATAGAAGAAAGATCCCCCAGAGCGATCCTCTACAATGAAGATGCTAACTCCCGAATTCAAAGGGAAGAGCTCGACCTGCTTTCAGAAGTCCGAGAAAGAGCTCGGATTAGAGAAGAAGCACCAAAGCGTCGAATGACTTTGAGGTATAATCGGAAGGTAGTCCAGTACAGCTTCTCTACCAACTATCTCATTTTAATCCGAAATGTTATCGGAGCAGGTCGGTCGGGTGAAGGGAAGCTAGCAGCCAATTGGAAAGGACCATACCGAGTTGCAGAAGTACTAGAAAAATGTTATTATAAAGTGGACGACCTCGAAGGGCGGGAGCTACCAAGGTCATGGCACGCCTGCAACCTAAGAAGGTACTATAGCTAGAAAAGATCTTAGGTCAAGGCACACTCTTTTTCCTAAAAAAGGTTTTTTAATGAGGTGTCAGGCCGAGATCTAAAAGCTACCCGAACTAGAAGGGTAAGCACTCACATGCACACACTTTTATTTATATCTTTTGAATAAAATTTTAATGATTCCTTAAAAAAGTTTCTTACCAAAACGCATTAATTTACGCTCAAAAGCCAAATTCATCGCCCGATAAAAAAAGAGGTCGGCAAGGTGAAGCGATAAAGCTCGAATTAATGCAAGAAGTTATAAAAAGTAACCCATATAAAGTGACCTGACAAGGTCTGACTAGAAATTGAATTACTAAAAATAACTTATGAAGGCCCGAGAGAGAAGTCGGACCAATGAAAAGGATCACTGAAAAGGAACAAAACATCCCGCAAAGGCCAAAAAAGGTTAAAAACCCAAGGCTGGAAAGAGCTTAGCTGAAAGGTACAAGTCTTGAAAAAAGATATTACTCAGAAAGCAAAGCATAAGCCAATGGCGCTAAAAAGTCCTCTAAAAAAAACTATAAAGAAAAGGTTCCCCAATGGAACACTACCTAAAAAGTTGTTGGAGTATGACTAAAAGCCCGGATAGCAAAGACGCAAAGGACGATAATAGCTCAAAGGCCCCAAAGGTTGAAAAGCCTAAGGCCAAAGCACCTGAAATAGGAGGACATAACACTCCTGAAAGATAATGCTACTTAGAAAGCACCATTTCAAAACGAGGCTGAGAAAGTCGGCCAAACTAACAAAAAAGGTTCCATACCTAAAGTTAGTAATATGCGACTAAGAAGCCCAGACGGCTAGTCATAGCTGACAAAAAAGAGGATGTCAAGCCAGCCAAAGATAAAGGCATAAAGAGTCAAGGCACCTCTAAACAAAGGTTGAAAAAATAACTCAGATACAAGCATATCAACATAAACAGAATCAAATGCATATAAAACATTAAAGACTCAAAGACTGCCTAAACGGCAGCCCAAGAGTTTAAAGTGTTTTTAAAACAAAGTTGCTAGAAAGCAACCAAATGTCAGAAGTCATCCAAAAACTTGCATCAATAAAAAGTTCAACAAAAGCCCACAAATTAGACTATACCAATACAGAGATATCAAAATATCACAAAGGGATCAAGTCCGTCCCTGTAGCAGCATCCTTGGAAGAAGGTGGAACAGTCGAGACTGGGGTGGCATTGACAACTCCATCTGGGCCGTTCAGTATCTCCACCTTGGGCTCAGGTCCAGGAGGGACCACCTCGGCAGAAGGGGCTGTAGCAATTGAAGCTGTAGAAACCTTAGCTAGCAGTGCAAGAGGAGGACCCTCATCTTCATCATCAGGGGTAGGCACAATCTTGCCGTCCTCCACCATATTGTCCATACTGAAAAGGGAGAGGTCGAGCTCGGGAGCAAGAACCCAGACTTGGGCCTTCAAATTCTCGTACATATCAGTCATGCTGCTCACCATATGGCCCTGAAGCTCGTCGTAATCATCTTGAGCAGACTGAAGTCTCTCCCTAGTATCCAGCAGCTCGCTATATGTGCGGTATAGCTCTCCTTCGACTTTTTGGCCATCTCCTCGGCCAGGTTGGCAGATGCTTCAGCAGTAGTAGCTCGAGCCTTCTCCTTCCCAACATCAAGCTCCAGCTTGGCAACTTTGGCATCCAGCTCATCTTTCAGCCCCTTCACCCTATTAAATTCAGCCTTGGCCTCCTCCATAAAAGCCCTAATAGCATGGACTGGAGACTCCGTAACAACTCGGGACAACACAGCACTTATATTGGCCATCTGAATGCTATTCTTGGCAATAAAATCTAAGTGATGAAGGATGGACACGTCGTCATAAGGAACCTTGCTGTACGGAGCAATAAGCTCCGAAGTAAAGGCAACACCATCAAATTCTTTATCATTCAAGTTATAGGTCCCAACAGTCTTTTGCCACTTGGGAGGAGGACCAACTGGAGAAGGGGAAGAGGCAGCACCAGAGGTCTAGATAGGCTGGTCAGAAGAGACTGTTCGAACTTGAGGAATCGGGATGTCCTTCTTCGGACCTTGAGAGTTCGACGTTGGCTTCTTTGGAGGCAACTGAGAGGACCCCTCCCCCAATGCTTTGCTCGACAGGTTTTAGGCAGTCGCCGCTTTCTTGGCGTTCCGGAAGGCCCTCATTGAGTCCGAAGATTTAATCATCTCTGAAAAGAAGCCAGAAAAAACCAGTTACACGGTAGAAAAAGGACACAGACCATGAATAGCAACCACTTCTATGAAGAAAGAGGTCGGATACTACCTAGTTTAGCATGGAGAAGGGAAGGATCTTCTAGAAACCTCTTTGTATCCAGATGAGGAGGCTCCCGCCAATGCTCCTCTAAAGCACCCACAAAAGCCTGCTCTACTTCATCTAAGCTCTTCCAAGGGTACTTAAGAACTATTGTATCTTTTTGGCACGACAAAGGAAAGGTCGGCTCATCATTCTCATCCAGAAAGAAAGGGCGAACGCCCTCAACAGCTCGGACTTTAAAATAGTAATTTTTAAAATCCCTAAAGGATTCGTCAAACATGGAAAAAAACTTCTTCCCTTGGGTGGCACGAAAGAAGATCCAAGAAGCCTTCTTCTTAGACACCCCCGGCTTGGTCAACACAAATAGATAAAGAAAGAGGGGCACAATAGTTTGGACACCCAATTCCTGACATAGCAGTTGGAAAATCTTTATAAAGACCCAAGATTTCGGGTGAAGTTGAGAAGGGGCCACATTACAGTTCCACAAGAGGTCGGTCTCAAAGAAAGTAAAAGGGAGGGTAATGCCGAGTTAGCTAAAGAAATAGTCATAAGCATAAAAAAAAGGATGCTCTGTCCGATCTAAGGGGGGGGAACTAACTCTTTCCTCAGGATCGGGCGACACCAACTCATAATTTTTCTCATCATCTCTGCTACTACAGACCCTATGAAACCTCCTAAGCTTCTCACAATACTCAGGATCGGCTACAGTAACACACATTAAGACTATAGAATCTAACCAGTCGGCCATACCCGCAGGACCTTTGTAGACATCTCAACAATATTTCTACATGAAGACATAAAGCAACTACACCTACAGCAGGAAAAATAAAAAGTCACTAACAAACAACTCAGAAAGAAACAGAAAGTGGGGAAACAACCAACAAACAACAACTATAGCAGCAAAAAAACACCCCAGGATTCACACAAAGCAAAAGAGATCAAACGCCAGAAGTTCAGGGGCATCCTTTGGAGGCAATAGTATAGAACATAGAAGAAGAAATAAACACTAACCCTCTCAAACATAAGAAAAACACGAGGAAATAAACATAAGTCCAGATATCAACGACAGAAAAGTAAAAAGAATGCGACTTTCAAGAAAACAAAGGATACAAGGATCACCAAAGAAAGCTTCGTCTTTTTACTTCTAAAGAAGCTCAGCAAAAATCAAACCTTAGTACAAAGAAAAATAACACATGCAAAAATCATCATCAGAAGTAAAATAGAATTGGAAAATAATGCAAAGAAGTTCAGAATGGAAGAACTAACCTAGAAAAGAAGAAGAAGGCAGAGAGACGAATGCACAAACAGCAAGACACGAACAGCCGCTACTGAAAAGAAAACTCCAAAAAGATACAATCTTGGGTTAGGGGACAAATAGAAAGGAAGCTTCTTTTCGCTGAGCAAATAAAACACAGGAATGGTCTGAGAGAAAAACTCCAGAGAAAGAATAAAAAGCTTGGGGCAAAAGTGATAGTGAAAAAAAGGAGGTTCTTTTCCAGCTGAAAGGAAATGAAAGGAAGAAGAAAGGGCTAAGTTCAAATTCTTTTTTATCTCAAAGCAAAGAGGGAAAAGGAAACGGCAAAATAAAGTGAAAGCACAATCAAGGAGCATTAAAAGCGCGTGCGTATTCCCAAGGAAGTAACCCCCCTCGAGGAACGAACGCAACAATAAAGGAGCTAAAAGCAAAACGCTTCGCATTTAAAACATAAACGTAAAAACTCGCGAACAGAGGAACGGATTGGACCAAGATGCTTGAGCACGACTTTCCCAAAGAGACCGAAGCTCAGAAAGCCCGATCTCATGGAAAGGTCCGAACTCAAGCAGGGGCACTGTTCATACCCTGGACCGAGCTACACTATCCTGGTTGGACGACGTCAAAGCGACCGACCTCTTGTAAAGGTTGGCTCGTCACCGACCTCTTCCTAAAGAGCTCGGCCAAATCTCCATAAAGGCCCAAGCAGGCCCAAAGCTGAGGATTACAGCCCCTCTAAAGGCAGCTAGCCACAAAGATAAGGTGACCTCACCCACAAAGGATAAGATAAGATAACTAACTTATCTCAAGGAAGGTCACTCCACACTACTATAAATACACTGGAGCACCCAGGTATAACTCATACTCTGATTCTACAAAAAACCGGCCTAAAGCACGTGCTAACTTACGCATCAGAGTCTCTTGCAGGTACCACCACCCTCCGGTGACCAGGGATCAACCGCACTTCAAGATCCAACAAGTTGGACATAGCAACTCTGCTCACATTCAAGATCTCATCCGAGATCGACCTCTAGTTTTAGGTAACCCACGGAACAGTACCCCTTCTAATGTGGAACCCATCCACTGTTGCTACCTAAAATGTTCCAGTCGGCCTCGATTTATAACCACCCAATCTCAATGGCTACCCATATTGAAAGTGAAAATGTTTCTTTGATTCATCAACTGCAATTTTAGATCAAAGAGGACATGATCGGTGCTAGAGCATAGAGGGAGACAACTATTGGAGCTGGTCTATAATTGACAATCTGGAGCGCTAGAAAGGTGTTGTCAGTGATTGATAAGGCACCATGGAGATAGACTAGTGAAGCTGCCTAGGGCTCCTTGTGATACATTGATCATTTCTGATGATTCCTTTGACGGAATTTGGTGGGTGAAGGTACCAATTGCTGGGCAGTTGATCTAGATTCTTGACTCTAGCAACTTCATACGCAAGTTTGTTCCTCTCTCTTGGGATCCAGGTAAATCTACAACTTGGGAGCTTCTCCATCAAAATACGGATGTCATTCAGAATAGGGTCGATTTTTCACAAATTGCTATTAGACTTAATAGCCTCAATTAGAGGTTGGATATCTGATTCTATGATTGCTTTCCCCATCTAAATTATCCACCAATATGATTGCCTCCCTAATTGCAATAGCTTCGGCCATAATTGTTGATTTGGCTTTAATTTTAATTGCAATACCTCCTCTTAATGTTCCCTCATCATCTCTAATGACAATTGCTATCGCTCCTGACTTGGTGCTGGGGGAGAACATTGCATCTATATTCAATTTTATCCACTCTATAAGGGGAGCTCTCCACTTTATAGGTAGAATTCTCTTACTTCTATGATTTGTTGTTGGCTGGTTTGGTTGCTTTGTGATTCTTATGAATTATGTTTTCATGATTCTGGCATAGTTAATAGTTTCTTGAGGATTAGGAGCTGAGTGATTAAAGTTTGCTTCATTTATAGTTTTCCAAATCGTCCAGCTTAGGAATCCAATTCTACTCCAGCATAGGTCTTATTATGCTCTGTGATTCTGCCTGAATCTCATTAGATTATATTGCAGTCAATTTCCTATATTTGAAACAAATTCTTTCATTGGGGATAGTTGAATTTGAGCTCCAAATCAAACTGCTCTGGTCCAATTGTATAGCAGTAGAGAGTGTTACACTGTTTTCTCCTGCAAACAAATTGGACAAACATGATCAATATTGATTTTTTTCTTTATTAAATTAGATATTACTAGTAGAATATTGTGAGTGGCTTTCCACAAAAATATTTTAATTTTTTGTGGCACTCTCATGTCCCATATGTTCTTCTAAATATCCTCTAGGCTTGAACTTGTTGACGGACTTTAATTCATTTGTCCTTGCTTTTCTTTCTTTGCTAAGTGATATCCTATTTTAATAGTATACTACCCATTCTTTCTATATGGCCATAGCATTACATCATTTCTATTAAATTTTCTTAAGGGAGTTCCAAGATCATGTCTTGGATGATAGGAGAAAAAAGATTCTGTATTTTTTGATGGTTCCACTCTCTGTCTTCTTGAATGAGATCCGCTACTTTTCCTTCTTGTCGATTGCTTGTGCCTAGTAGATAGTTTACTCCATGGATCCAATTATCATTCATCAAGTCAATTTTATTTCCTTCTGTTATACTAATTTATCATTTCTTCGTAGGAATTCCCTTCCCTGTAAGATGCTGCTCAAAATCTAGGATGCTTGTCTTCCTTTGTCCACCTCTCAAAAGTTACAATTTGAAAAGTATATGGCTTTTAGTATCTTAACCCACACAGCTTCAGAATTCCTTGTGATTCTCCATGCCTATTTAGCAAGTTGAGCCGTGTTGTGATAGGTAAACTCCTTGAATCCTAGCCCACCTTTTTTCTTACTTTTGCATAGCTTCTCCTAACTTTTTCAATGGATCCCTCTATCTTTGCCTTGAGTACACCATCAGAACCTTGCTATCTTTGAGCTTAACACCTCACATAATTTTTTTGGGAATCTCAACACACTCATGGCATATGTAATGATAGCTTGCACCACTACTTTTATAAAAAACCTCTTTTCCAGTTTGATTAAGCAAAGACTCCTTCCAACCTTCTAACTTTCCCATGATTCTCTCTTTAATCCACTCTAGTGCCTTTGATTTAAACTTTTTTCAGTGAGCTGGCTATTCTAGATATTTTTCCAGATTATCCCATGTTGGAATTTTAAGAATCTCCTCGATGTCCACTCTCATTTGAATCGAGATTTGATTGCCGAAAGTGATCCCTAATTTTTTGAAGTTGATTCTTTGTCGCGATGCACTAGTGTACAAATTGAGAATTTGTACTAATTATTACGCCTTGTCCTCATTTGCTCCTGTAAAAAATTTACAATCATCAGCAAATAATAAATGGGTTAGAATCAGGGTAGAGTGGACTAGTTTGATTTCAAAGATTAATTTGTCCTTTAAGGCATTTTTCATTAATATAGTAAATACTCCAAACACAACTATAAAAGGATAAGGGAAAAGAAGGTATTCCTGTCTTAAGCCTCTCTGTGGTACCACCTCCTTAGATAGGACTCCATTGATTTTGAACTTATATCTCACTCTTCTCATGCATTCCATGATTAGCTTTGTCCAATCCTCTTCAAATCCGAATGATAAAAGAACTTTTTCTAGGAAATCCCACTCCATTCAGTCATATACCTTATTCATGTCCAATTTGATGGCTAGGTCCTTTGAACTTTTCCTTCTTTTACTCTTTAAGATGTGAAAAGCCTCTTGAACCACTACGATGTTGTCTTGAATCATTCTTCCTCCCACAAATGAACTTTGTACGGGTGAAATAATCTTGTCAAGAATCCTTTAAGTCATCCCACTATAATTTTAGAGACAATCTTGTAAATATAGTAGCAGCAACTTATAGTAGGCAAATGATTTATAGATTCAACTGACTTTATTTTTTAGACAAGAATCACCTGAGTATCATTAATTTGTTCTGGGATCTTCCCTTCTTTGAAAAATTTTATAATCACAACGCACTCTTCTTTCTAAATAGTTTCCTAATGCTTCTGGAAAAAGCGTCTATTGAGTCCACCTGGACCTGGATCCCTGTTCTAAATGCTGCCTTTTTAATCTCATCGTCACTGATATCCTCCTTTAATTTCTTGTTCATCTCATTAGTAACTCTTCTTGGAACCTTGCTTATGCATTCCTTCATCTCTCTATCTCTACTAGTTTTGAATAGCTCCGAAAAATAATCCTCTATGAGCTTCAAAATTTTCTCTTTTCGTTGGATCCACTGCCCTTGTGAACTCTGCAGCCTTTTAGTCCTATTTTTGCCCCTTCTTTGAATAGTTGAAGCATGGAAAAAGGTAGTATTCTTGTCTCCGTAATTCAACCACTTTATCCTTGCTCTTTGTCCCCAGTATTTCTCTTCTCTCTTCCATAATTCTATGATGTTTCTTTTTGCTTCAGCTATAAGTTGTTGTTGTTCTTGTGTTTGATAAGAATTCTGCGATTTCTGGACCTTGTTTTGCCACTTCAATATTTCTCTGTCTGTCCTCCTAAAGGTCTCTCTACTCCAGGCTGTTAACTCTTCTTTACAGTTACTGATTTAGTTCATCAAATATGTTGACTCCTCTTTGCTGCTGTACTTATTCCATCCTCTTCTTATGACTTCGTTGCATTCTTTCCTATCGTTCCAATAGTTCTCATATCTGAAAAGCTTTTGATTTTTCTCAATCGGTTTGGCGTTGAGAACTAATGGGCAGTTATCTAATGATATGGTTGGGAGAGATATAAGATTAGCATTTTTAAACATAGACATCCATTTCCAATTAATGAGAGCTCAGTCCAATTTTTCTTTGGTGACAAATCCTTCCCTAGGATTACTGAACCAAGTAAATTTGCTACCTTTCAAGTCCATATCCATTAGAGCATTTGTGCAAACGAATTTTGTAAATTCCTCTATCTAAATCCTTGGTTTCAACTGCTTCCCTTCCTTTTCTTCTTGGCA
Organism: Arachis ipaensis; assembly: GCF_000816755.2. NCBI lineage: Eukaryota > Viridiplantae > Streptophyta > Magnoliopsida > Fabales > Fabaceae > Arachis > Arachis ipaensis. Next base: position 128,315,858 of record NC_029793.2, on the reverse strand, counting down.
TAGGATTTCTTTGAAATCATCAATCAAACATCCTGGCTCATTTGTGAATTCTAAATTTTTGGTCAACACTTTCGACAACTTTCTTCACTTTTTGAAAAAAGGATTCCCGTAAGTAAAGCATCAATTCCATGTATTGCCATTCGAGTCAGTAATATTTATAATTATGAAAATATGACACCTAGAGTAAACAATAATATTCATTCTATTTTTTCACATTAAATATAAATTGTCGGACAATCCCCGAAGTTCTACACAAAAGAATTTTTCATAATATAACTTTCTAGCTATAGCTTTAATTTTGTCCACTATGGCTCTAGTCTCCATAAGAAAGAGAACAGTCGGCTTCACCTGTTTGCACAAGTTTTTTAGCTCTGCGGCTGTCACGGCAACCGCCACACCACGACAGTTCCAGCTTAAAATACTCATAGCTAGGTTGGGGGCATGTTTAGGCATGCCTCCTCAGTCATGAGTGTAGTGTCCCTCTTTGTTGCATCTCCCTATTCCATCTTGTATTCCTTTGCCCTCTTCTCTTTCTTCATCATTACTTCTTCCATATCATCCCATGTGTTTTTAGTCAGTATCAACTGTTCTTTCTGAGCTCACTTTCTCTTCAAATTCAACCCCTATTTGAATTTCTTGCTCAATTTATCCTCCCATATCTTTAGGATTTTCTCATTACTGCCTCTGTTCTTTGGACTTTCGTCCTCTTTTGATGCCAATTCAACATAGTAAGAACCTCCTTTTCCATCATCATACTCTACTATTTCTTTTTTTTTTTTGCTTGTTCCTTTGTAACTTCCCTCTGTGTCCCTCAAGCTCCATAAACCTTTTAATGCTAACTCCCTATTATTTCCTTCTTCATGAACAGACATAGTCTTCAATAGCATGGTGTTCTTTTTATGCACAGACTTAGTGTGCAGTATTTGAAAACTTCTTTATTGATATCTCCTTGCTGAATTTGTTTAGAGAAATTGTTGATCCATGAATTCTCCTCTGTTTCTTAGTTCATTCCTTGTCTTTGGTTCCAACCCATTATTGAAAGAGGATCCATTATCTCTATTTTGCTTTCTTTTTGTGAAGACTCTCCTATCTGTCCCTGTTTTTTTTAGTTGGGCCCTTGGGATGGTAGGCTTAATATGTTTAGGGTTATTATTTTCCTTCTTGTGCCCTTGTAGCTCTTCTATTCCTTTTTTTCCTCTTTTCTTTTCTTTCTCATAGATCCCTGATAATGCTGTCCATTACATTGACAATGCTAATATCCGAATTTTCTGCATTCCCTTTTACTGATGGGACTAAATCATCCTCTCCATCTTTCTTTTGCCGTCCTTACCCCCTATATCTTGTAGCAGTTGCCTTCTAGAAACCAACTCCTCATTAAACACAACTTTAATCCGCTGAATATTTTCACTCTCTTATGTTCTCTCTCCTTTCTCACTCTCCTTTGATTTTGTTGTGTTTGCATGCGTCATGTTCAACTCATTCTAGTTTTGTTCCCAACTTTTCTCCTTTCTCTCGGGTTCTTTTAGAGCTAGAGATCTAACACTGTGTGTTGTAAGATCAACATTGTTTTCATCCCAAATAGCCATCTCCATAGGTTTGTTGCAGCTCTTCATGTCATGCCCTATAATACCACACTTGAAACAAAAGCAGTTTTAAAGTCTCTTGTACCTGAAATTAACCCAGATTTTTGGAGCATTCCTTCTCTTAAGCCAAAACCCTGTCTGATGAGGTTTTGTTAGGTCTAGAACTGCTCAAAATCAAAGAAAATTTTCATAAGTGCACCTTTCTCAAGCGAGTCTTTTGCTTTTGATAAAATTTTAATCATGCCTCCCACTACCATGGCTGCCTCCACATTCAAATATTCTAAAGGCACTCCATGGAGTTGTTTCTAGAATTCCATGTGATAATGGTTGACATCCCAAATGGATTCATCTTTAGCCAAACTTTTAGGTTGATCAGGTTGCTCTAACATTCTAAAGTCCACTTTCTAGCATTTGTTTACCTTTGTTTCCATCTTTGAAGCTAATGAGCGCCTCATTTCTTTTCACTTTAGTGATAGCTACTCCTTTCGAATTACTCCACATTCCTAAGATGGTGTTTTTGCACACTTTGAATTTTACCTCTTTTTCGACAATAATTTTTCCAAAAATGTTTAAGTAATCTATTTTATATCCAGGACTCTGGTTTAGATTAATGCTGATGGTCTTTTCCTCTATTGGATCAATGTCGTTGTTGTTAGACATGTTGTACTGGATAGACATAGTAATGGTGTATAGAAGCGTTTCAATTGCAGGTGGTATATACTAAACTTAATGAGTAAAAAAATTGGGATGGGTTTGAAGATATTATTCTAATGTGTTTGAAAAGAATAATTATAGGTCAAGATAAAGACGTTGACTTGGGATAGTTGTGGAAGCTATGATAAAGAAAAGGGATAGAAAAAATAAAATGAAAAAATTCAGGCTTGAAACTGACATTGTTATATTGTGAATGTAGTAGTGAGAACATATCAAAGTAAGTTAAGAACACAGATGTTGGGTAGGATGTGTGTATGATTTTCGAAGATTAATGATAAAGGGTATATAGATGATAAAGAAACAAGTTTTCCTTGAAAAACAGAACTTGAAGTTTTAAACTACTCTTCAGTTGAAAGAAATTTTCTCTCCATCGAGAGAATCTAACCTATATAAGGGATTAAACACCTCCTTATTATGCCACATCCACATCCACATTCACAACTTAATGGTTATCCAAATTTCTTTTAATTAGTGGCCCAAATCTTTAATACTGGCCTAAAACTACTTGTCCAATGGGTCATTCCCTTGTCATTAGGCCATAGTTATCCAACATAGGCCGTCCAAGTTTGTTGAATTGAAAATCCGGTCATCCGGTTATCATTTAAATTGGTTAAACAATTAATCTCGTCAAATTTAGTCAAATTTAATAAAAAATAGTCAAAATCTTTTAAAATCGATCCGATCAAATCAGATAAAACTCAGTCAAACTAAAAACAATTAGATAAAACTCAGTCAAACTAAAAAAATATTTTCTATACATGATATTTTTCTATTAAATGTATTACACAGTTAAAAATATAAAAATTAAATAACTAAACACTTGTTTGTTTAATATATTAAAAATAAAAAAATATTTTTACAGTATAAATATTATCTATTATTTAGTCTTTGATATATTATTTTATTTTAGGGTAACATACCTCCATAAACCAAAGGGAGATGGATTTTACGTGAATCTCCCAAATCAAAATTTGTTTACGTGCATGTTTCAGAGTATATTTTTATATAAATCGAATTGATGGAACTCGATTTAGGCATACAAGTAGTAAATCGAATGGATGAAATTCGAATTACTAACTATGAGGGTAAATTGAATTGACAGGATTCGATTTTGTATGGATATAAGTTTGCTTCAAGATAAATCGACCCTACCAAATTCGATATAGCATGCATATACTTAGATACATGTAATTCGCAGCGATTAAATTCGATTTATGTGCAAAATACACGAATTCCATCAATCGAATCCATGAAATCCGATTTACTAAAGTTTACAAATTTTAGTATGTATAGGTTAGTAACGAGTACATTATAAATTTTTATAGTACTCATCATAACATCTTTTAAGCAACTTTTAAATTTTATAAGATTATTTATAATAATTAGAAAAAAGGGCT
>NC_029793.2:128297388-128311720 GCF_000816755.2 Arachis ipaensis | reverse complement strand
TTTTAAGTAACTTTTAAATTTTATTAAATTATTTATAATAATTACAAAAAAGGTTTTATAATAAAAAATTTAAAACTTTATAAAAATGTTTAATTTAAAATTGTTATTAAACTTTTAGTTGTACTCGTTATAAAATGAATAATTACAATAAAAAAATTTTAAAAATTATAACCATATAAAATGAATGAACGATTTAAAAATAGACAATCTAACAATATTGAAAGTCAATTAATTTAAAAATGTAGTTTAAAACATAAATTCTTTACATAATTACATAATTACGAATTTATGATATTAAACACTTCCCAAAAAACTATTCTAATGCTTGACTTCTAAACACCAAATTATTTATTTAAATAGTTTAATTTTTATCTAATCTAATATAATAAAGTAGGTTTAAACCTTATTATTATAATTATTACTATTATTATAATATATTATATTATTATATATATATATATATATATATATTCTTTTATTGTAAATAATTTTATAAAATTTAAAAATGACTTAGAAGACGTTATGAGTATTATAAAAATTTGAAATGTAGTCATCCCTACCTCAAAGCAAATTACATATGCGATAGTAGAATTGTTTCAATATCTGAATCACGCTCAACTATTGTGTCCATATTTGTAATATCTGGTACATCTATTGGATAAATAATGGCCGAGATTTAAAAGATGGAGTGTGTAGGTGTTCGGATTAAAGTTTTTTGGTGATTGGAAAGAAAACAAACAACAACCAAGAAAGAAAAAATAAATAAGAAACTGTTTAAGAAAGGCAGTCCCGCTGAATACTATTATCAAACTCCTTCCAAGACAACGGAAGCTCCACTTGGGGAGAAAGGGTCCTCATTGTAGTATTTGCCATGATGTCTGCTACTGTGTTTGCATCTCTCCAAATCAACCGGAGATCAGCATGCCATTTCTAAGACATGATATCTCGAATTTTCAACACTAAAGAAACAATAAAACCAGAGCAATCTTGTAAATTATTGACAATAATAAAGGCCTCTACATAATCTATCTCACATATAATATCTCTTTGTCCCGAGTCCCAGGCTAAAAGAAAGCCTCTCCAAATAGCAAACAACTCTCCTTGCAGAATACTATGACTAAATGTGAAAATTTTTTAGAAGATTTTATGAGTATTATAAAAGTTTGTAACTCAATTTATGTAAATCGGTTCACTAGAAAAAATGTTTAATAACAACTTGTAAGTTAATTTATGTAACAAAGTACAACTAAAATTTTTAATAACAATTTTGAAATAGTCACCAAAAATAATAATTTTGAAATTAAACATTGTTATGACGAGTACTATGAAAATTTGTAATGTACTCGTTACTAACCTATTATACATAATAAAAAATTTTTAAACTTTATAAAATGTAATTTTTTTCATAGACTCGCATTATCGAACTAATTGAATTCGATTTAGCATTGACTCCATATAGATATAATTGTTGGTGTAATATTAAACCATTCTTCTACCTTAGCCCATGACAACAATAAAGAAGTCTCATGGCCCATAAATTCAGCCCAATAGAATTCATAAATTCATGTTTAATTTTAGCTTTTATCATCTTATCTTATCTTTATGTTACCATCTTATCTTGTCTTTGCTTTTCTCTTTCGTAAACAATACTCTATATATATCAAGGTTCAGAAAACCGGACCGGTCATCAAACCGCTCTAGTCACTGGTTTACTGGTTTACTGGTCTAACCGGTTCAACCGATGGTTCAACCGAAAAAACCGTTTAGAGTAGAATAATAAATAAATTATAAATACACATCCTAAAATATAATTATAGTCTGATATAAATCTTAAAATATCTTCAAAATTTAAAACACTACATAAAATATCATCAACCAAATATTTACATACAGTAAAGCAATCGTCCCAAAATTTGGCGTCCAGAATGATAGCACTCACAGCTCTACCAGTAGCACTCCTTCCTAATTTGTGATCAGTGAAAATTGAATCTACAACCAATTGTTGCAACTCCTTTTTACGGTCAAAGATGCTCTTCAATGTAATAAACACAGTTGCAAACTGGGTTGCACCAGGACGTACAATTTCTCTCCAACGAGGTCTTTGTCTTAGCCAAGATAAGAAAATCGTATGATTGTACACAAATACTGTGATCTTTGAAGCACGAGTTGCAAGGTTAGAAATATGCGCCATGCTGCTTATATCTTTTAAAATAAGATTAAGGCAATGAGCAGCACATGGTGACCAATAGATATTATCATATTTTCTATTGATAAGCCTACCAGCAGCAACATAATTGGCCGCATTGTCAGTCACAACATGCACAATATTATTTGGGCCAATCCATTCAATCACCTCAGAAAACAAAGTACACAAATGTAAAGCATTTTTTACCATACTGGAAGCATCTACTGATTTCACAAAGCACAAACCTTTAGAACAATACACCAAGAAATTGATTAACGTCCTTTGTCTTTGATCTGTCCAACCATCAGCCATGAGGGTACATCCAGTTTCCTTCCATGCACTCCTATAACTATCAACTAGCATTTGACTTTCTCTTTTAAGATCAGCCAACAAATGAACCCTTAACTTATCATAAGAAGGCCCCTTGTAACCAGGTCCAATACCAGCAACACCATCCAACATATCTTGGAAATATGGCGACATCACAGCATTAAATGGAATTTTACAATCCAAAAGCCACCGAGCAAATCGTTTATCAACCTCGTGTATCGCCTCTTTGTTTTGCAAAACACTCTTAATACTTGGTTGAGCTCCTGGAGTTGTTCTTGGTGCAAACATAGGAGGAATGACTTTGGCTTTTTTCTTTGGATCGCCTCCAACTCCTTGCTGATTCGAGGTACGCTGCTGTTCCTGTTCTTCTTGGATTGCCTCATCAATTGCATCCTCTACCTCATCACCACCCTCTTCACCAAAACTTACTTTTCTTTTCTTTTTGCTGGCCTGAATATCTTTCAACAAACTTTCCATCTGTTTTTCCACATCATATGGAACTTTAGGACATTTTTTCACGTCTCCGGTAATCTTTGCTAGATGTTTCTTCATCCTGTGAATTCCACCTCCATTGAAAACTTGTAGACAAAATAAACATTGATACTGTGGTTTTCCATTCACTGTTTGTAGAGCAACATATTTCCAAGCTAAATCTGTTTTTCCCCTAAGGTTCGAAGAACCTTGTGATTGACTATCGTTAGCACTACGGGAATTAGGATTAGCAGCATCATTCGAAATAGGAGTATCGGCAGGCATGTTATTATTCACAGAATCATTGTTATCAGCAGTTGCTTCTTGATTAATACTATCTTCCATAACTAAAATTAATAAAACATATATGAAATTAAAAACAGCCACAGCAATAAACATTAACAATTCTAACAATTCTAACAATTCTAAACAGCCACAGCAGAACAAATTTGAGAAATTCAGCCAGTTAACAAATATGCAAAACCGAGTCCGTTTCCAGCATTAACAAAGTACAAAACAGTAACAAATTTGAGCTACAAAACAGAAATTTGAGCAACACACAGAAATTGAACTACAAACACAAATTGAACTACAAACAGAAATTGAGCAACAGTGCAACACACAGAAATTCAGCTGCAAACCAAGTTACCAAGAAACAGAATTTGAGCTGCAAACCAAGTTACTAACAAACAGAAATTGAGCTGCAAACCAAGTTACTAACAAACAGAAATTGAGCTGCAAACCAGGTTACTAACAAAGATGTTCACAGAGGCAAAGAACAAAGATGAGCAGAGGAAGAGGAAGTCAGTTCACAGAGGCAAAGAAGTGAAGAACAAAGATGAGCAGAGACGAGTTACTCACCGCGCGACGATGAAGACGATGGGACGGGGCAGATGAAGACGAGGCAGACGGCTGGCTACTGGGCAGGGAACCAGGCGAAGAAGGAGGGTTACTTGGGCTGACGACCAGGCGACGGCGATTGGGCTGTTGACCGGTGACCGCGGCGACGAAGGAGGGGGCGGTGGCAGGCTGGGGTTCGGGCGTGGAGGGTTCAGCTTCAGTCTTCTCTCATTCTCTGTTCTCTTCTCTCACGAAGATGAACAACACACAGAATTAGGGATTCGGGGGGTGGTTGGGGTCACCGGGTCAGGGTGCTCTTCGGGTCGGGTCGGGTTAAGGGTTTCTTTTTTTTTTTTTTTTTAAATAAAAAGTTATATAATTGTATTTTAATTTTTTATTCTATTACGTACACGTTGAGGATAATTTGGAGTTAGCCAACCAGCAGCGGCGACAGACAGCGTCTTCCTTTTCTATGGCAGCAATTTTTCGGGCTTTGAAGGTCCATTTATGGTAGATGTAGAATGGGGTGGATTCAAGAGCGTCAAAATATGTGGCTAGACAGAACAATAGTGGAAGCACCTGCTAGCAAACAAAACCGTGAAAATGCTTGAAGACATCACATCAACAATAACAGAATAACGGAGGAAATCGATCAAATTTTTATGAGTACTCTTCTGGTGTAAAGATAGTCATGTGTTAAACGAGCGAATTAGTTTTTTTTGTTAGTGCCAGTTTGTTTGTTCAGCCCATGACAAAAAAAAAACAATAATAAATAAATTTAATTTACCTAATTACTTTTGATAGCAGGTTAACTTTTAAAGAGTGCTGCACTCCCTATTTTGCCTAGAGTGCACTAGCTTTCGCCTAACAATTTTTACTATTTGGGTTCGAGTTCGTACTCATTTATTTTTATTTAAAATAGTAGGTCAATTATAAAAAAATTCAATAAAACAACTTAATTTTAATTCATGTCACAAATTAATTTAGGTTGGTCTAATTGTTAATTCATTGAATATTGCAATGGATTAGTTCTTGGCTTACCCAAACCAAAGATACGGTAAAAAACCAAAACAAATTTTATATAACCAAAAGCCCAAAACAACACAAAAAATAAATACCCTTTATAAACATGTGTATATTCCAGGTGCAGCAATGAATAACACATTAACTGCTGCCTCGAGCAATTCATGCTTGCTTCACCTTCTTCGGAAACAACTACACCCTACAGCGATTTATATAGAATTATGAAAAATAAGTGTATATGAGTAACTTTTTTATAAAAGTTGTATATAGATAATTTTAGTTGTTATTTATTTTATTTAAGTAATTTGTCCATTAATTTACTTCTCTTCTTTTTTTTAATTTTTGCGTGAAAAACACCGTATTTATTATCACTAATAGAAAAACAATTTTTAACTAAAAAGCAAGCTAAGCAATTATGAAATTCAAGTTCCACTATGCCAAGCTGGTATCTTTTAACTTGTTCATCACCGCTTGTTTCAATATGAATATTTCAATTATTAATAAAACAAAAATTGCATTTTAAGAAAGAAATTCGAAAGATTTAAAATAAAATAAAATAAATAGATCAGATTATGTGAAAAATAATAAAATAAATTATGCATCGTATAAAATTTATTATTTGGAGCAACATTGGTTGATGGATCATTAGGAACATTACTAAGCTCTTTTGATGAAATTCTTTTCGAAAATAGTTCTTGAAACATATAATGAGGTAAAAAAACTTTTGCATACAGTGGATATAAATGAAAAAATTCAGTAATACTCTGAGGAATATGAAAGTCGTCTAGTATTGGATATTGATTATCTTCAAATAACTTTTCACTTGTAAAGATTAGCTCATGAGACACATCATCATAAAAAGTATCAACTTGTTCTAATAGAATGATTTTATAAAATTCTTCGTATGACCTAGGAAGTTGTGATAAATAATTTTCACTATTTTCTTGATTCTCCATGCATTGATTGCATTCCATAGTTTAAAAAAAATGTAGAAAAAACTGAGTCACTTGTATTGTTAAAGAAGGAGACAGAAGAAAAAGAAGATAAATAGTTGCAAATTATAAATTTTCTTGTGGTATGTATATATATAAAAATTTTTATCTTTAAATTGTACAAACATGGAACAAAAAATAAAGATATGATAAGATAATCATAATAAATTAAACTAAAAAGATAAAACCTTTGGTTAGAATTTATATTAATTTTATCTTAAAATTGATTCATTAAATTATTTTTTACTTCAAAATCTACTTTTATTTTAAAAGGGATATTTTGTGTGTGTGTGTGTGTTTTTTTTTTTAAATTAAAGATATGGTTTTTGATTCAACAAATGCTTTGAAAGAAGGTTTGTATCCTAATATAGGACTACCCTTATGAAGCAAATATTTATTATTATTATCAATCATAACACTAATTTAGTCATTCTATCCGCTTCATTTACAACTATTAGGATTGAATTTAATAGAAAATAATATGATTAAGGCCATGCAAATGCCCGGGTGACCTAGTAGTATAACTTTTGTGCTATGAATGTCTTTTCTTTTCTCTTTTGTGGAATGAAAATCATTTTCTTCTTCTATGAGCAAGAGATCATTCTATTACATCTTGCTTTCATTTTTCTATTTAAGGCTGTCATGGTTACATATGATTCAGAGTTCACGATAAGTAAGAACAAAAATATGATTACAAACTATTTTGATTCATGAAAAAAAGCAATAATAACATTTATAAAACAAAATTTTATTAGTGACACCATGTAAATACATTACAGTAATTCACTAATTGTATAAATACTTAACAAGTTAATTAGTGTCAAATCCTTCGTTTATAATCTAATTTGTGTCAAGCTCTTTTTATACTAACTCTCAACTCTTTCCAATGGCAACCAAATAAAATATGAAAAAGTAATCATTAATAATAGTATAAAAATTACATAAAAATATTTTGTAACTAGTTTCTATGGATCAAATGCTTTCAAAAAGTTCTTATAATTAATATATTTTAAACTAAACTTTTTGAAAAGATACATCCCTCATCCAAAGCCCCTTCGGCATAGCCATCGAGACTCTGGATAGAAACTAGCTCACCGTCCCCTTCGGCATTGCCATCAAGGCCGGAGAGCTAGGAATCAAATATTATTAATAAGAAAAATTATAAATTACAATTATATCTAGAATGTTTCTGTACACAGACAAGTCTTGTATTCCTACCTCATTGTTCCTATATTTTCATTTTTCAACTTAAATAAAAATCTTTAGTACATTTACACGTTCTTCCTCCTTTAAGCAAATCCTCCATCTATTAAAAACTTTGGATTAGGGTACAATTCCTACATTGGAAAACAATTAAAATAGTGTAACTATCATGGATAATAGAGTTTAAAATAGCCAATTCAATATTTTTTATAATAGTAGAAATTGAATTAGATTAACTAATTGAGAGTAAAGAAATGACTTACAATGATCAAATTACATCATAAATGCTTTCTCTTAACTTTTCTCCTCTAGCTAATCCCTTTTTATGTATAAAATATTTCTGAGCATGACTGGTAATTTGATGATAAATTTTTGTTTTGACATAATATTTTGAAATTCTTGACCAATTTGTACCTTCTGCTTGGTATCCTCTAACAAATAATCTACCAAAACATGATTTTTGAAATAAGTATTAACAAATTTTACACAAAAAATTTTTAAACAAAAACATAAACTATTTAATTAGTAACAATTTTTTTCTTTTTTGGTTTTCAATCCAACCAGAAATGTTATTATGTCAACCACTCAACCATTGTCAAAACAAAACAAATTTAGCAATCAACAAAACTATGCCTCATTTGCAATTACTTTAGAGCTCTTTCAAATTGCTAGTTATTGATGCACAAGTTAATATGAAAGCTTGGATTAAGAAGAAAGCAATGAAGTGAAGCAGAGTCGGTCTTACAAAAGAGAAATGTTAGACTTATATATTGTAGACAATGTACAACAAAGTAGAGATATATCTAAAACAGGAGAAGTGCTCCTATATGCTAATACTAGTTGCTTCACTTTCTTCTTTTGTGTAAACACCAATATTCAACTAGATAATAGATAAACAAATAAATAAATAAATAAGAGGAAAAAGGAAACAATATAATAATAATAAATACCTATGCTCATCTTCAGTCCACCGAGAATATTTCTTTGTATTGTTGGTGTTGGCAGATTGGTTTTGTTCCCTTGTTGCTGCCTCCATTGGTGCTGCGGCCGCGACTACCTCCGCCCTGCCATGATAGAAATAAACAAAATATTTCATAATCAATGAATTTCATATAAACAATATTTTTTTTCTCTTCCAAAAAAGAACGAAACAAATGTTGTGTCATTTATTAACACCTTGCAAATTATATAACGATAAAATAATTCCCAAAATTTGTCAGTTTAATTTTTTCTTTTCTTGATATAAGATTATTTTGTATTTAATTTTATATATATAATATTTTTACTAAAAATATGAGTACTAATAGTACAAGAATATTAAAAATCTCTAAAATAAGGAGTACACAAAATACTAAAAATTTATAATAATAAAAGAATTTATATAAAATGCAATTTGGGACTTTCACGTAGCCTTTTATATTAGAATTCGTTTATTAAAGTAAATTATCCTAAAACTTGTAAGAAAAAAGAAATATAGAATAAGTAATTAAAAAGAAAAAAAAGAAAGAAAGAAAGAGGAGGAGAGAATGAAAATATGTATCGGCTAAAAATAAATAAAGAAAAAAAAAAGAGAATGAAAATATGTAGAGTACATACCTGTGATGATGATGATAAGTGTTATAAGGCGGTGGTGGTGGGGTTGTTGTTGTTGCATTGATGATGGAGATGGAGACAGGGTTGTGTTCCAATGTGGTGGTAGGAGCAGCCATTGTCATAGTCATGTTCTCAGATGCAGCAGCATTCAGAGGAGTGTTTGCAGTATAACCGTTATGGATGACATTGATGTCCTTCATCAGCTTCTTGAAGCGTTCTTGCAGTTGCGCCGGGGTCTTTCCAGGGAAACGAGCAGCGATGTTGTGTTGAGCATACTGAAAACAATTGGCAATAACTGACTCAAAGGCTTTGTTCTCCTCCCAAGTCCAGACCTGAGGTTGCGTAGGTTGGAGCTGAAGCTGAGACTCAGGTGGTTGATAACCACACACGTCAGCAAGAAACTGCTGAAACTGCTGAGGATGAGGGTGGGACTGAGGCTGAGGCTGAGGCTGAGACCAAGGTGGTTGATAACCACACATGTCAGTGAGAAACTGCTGAGGCTGAGGCTGAGACTCAGGTGGTTGATAACCACACACGTCAGCAAGAAACTGCTGAGGCTGAGGGTGAGGGTGAGAGTGAGCTTCTGTCAAACACTCAGCAACAACCATATCGAACTGAGGGTGAGACTGATGTGGTTGATAACCACACGTGTCACTGAAAAACTGAGCTACTGTAATCTCCCCTACATCCGGCTGCGGCTTGGGCTGGGGCTGAGACTGAGGCGGAGGCTGTAGCTGAGGTGGTTGATTGCCACCCACGTCAATGGCACACTGCTCTACCATATTCCTTCTATCCGCATCCAAGTCTATCATATCCCAAGGATCTATCATATCCAAAGGATCCATCATTGAGAAAGTACCTAGTTCCTCTTCACTCATTCTTGGCTTCTTGCTTCTTCTTCTTCTTCTTCTTCTTCTTCTTATTATTAGCTTCTTGCTTGGTTTCCTATTTTTAGATATAGCATTTATATAAGCTTCGGATAGAGTGTGTCACTTTAAATTAAATTATGGAAAAAATAGAAAGTTTTCGTTTTCAAATCCTGTTTCATTTTTGAATTCTATTTTATTTTCCAAATCCTATTCTAGGATGGACCGACGTAATGAAGATACTGAAAGTTATCTATAAACAATAAAAGAAACAGAGTATTTATAAACAAACTGATTCAAAATTAAAAATTAAAAACAAAAGAGTTGACTAGACAAAATTTGTTTAAATAGACTAAACTTTTATTTTAAATAACCATGTATCATTAATCCAACCGTTTAAACTTTAAACTCATTGTATATGGAAAGTGGTGTAAATGTAGAGGGAAAAAAATAAAAATAACTACTCTTTTGTTACTCTTTTAATAGTATATTTTTTTTCACTTTTAACCTTTTTTAATTTTAACCGTAATTTTTATTCTAAATTGAAAAATTCATAGGTTCATTGGAATTTTTAATTTAAGATCAGGATTAAAATAAATAAGATTTAAGAAGCTGGCCCACAAGTGCCTTGAATTTTCCATTCATTACTTCTTCCATTGCTCTCTGTTTTTCCTCTTTGAACCTATTGCATCCACTTACTTCATCCTTGGAACTGGATCACCCCAGTTATCCTCGTCTTCATCTTCATCATTAGGAAGAGAATATTCCATCTCTTCAGGAGAGGATGCGTCCTCATTGTCATTACTGCTTTCTTGGGAATTGTTTTCCATCCCTTTTTGCAATTCCCCATTCGACTCATCCTAATAGAAAAAACAAAATAAGTATTTGAGAATAGTTAAGCTTAGCATTATACTCACACCACTGTGTGCACTTTTTATACCTGTCGAATGAGTTCACATCAACAGAAAAATCACCTGAAAGATCACATATTGAAGAAAGACTGGGTTACACAAATATCTCTTGGAAATATAAGATTTAAAAAAATAAAGACAGCAGCATAGAAATTTACTTGACAAGGATGAAGTTGGACTAATGTGTGGAGTCGCAAAAGGACTTGTACCATTCAATTTCATATTTTCGCGCTCTAGCTTTGTGGGAACTTTACTATTCAACTTCAAACTACTCTCATCATCCTGTTTCTTCTCATCCACATTTGATCCCATCAAACCAGCACCACAATAATGGCACATACTACACATTCAATAATAAAGCGAAAAGCTTGATTCCTGCTCTGACACAAGAAATAAACTACGTCTTAGTATTGAATTACTTTCAAGACTAAATATCCTTCATTCAACTAATTCATGAAAAAAACCAATAAAATTCATCTATTCCTATTTCATTAAAATGTCCTAAGTTCAATTCCAGTTTGCTTCCCTTCTGAATAATTTAATACTTATCAAATACTATCTATTAAAATGTCGGCATAAAAGAGTTCCGTGTAAAGAATGAAATAGTAAAACACAGATGCTCATTAATCAAGAATAATAATAGAATCAAACAATTGCTTTATCATGCTAATTCTTTCATAGAATACAAAAATAACAAGTGCTACCAGTGCTGTGCTTTTTCAAGGTTTAACAACATTTTTACAACGAGAGAAGGGGATACAAGAAATATAATATGATACCTTTCATAGACCAAACACAAAAGAAACATTCAATCAAGAGGAGCTCCAAACAAAATGAAAAGGCTTTTATTTGGTATTATTTAGTAGATTGATGCAACAGATATAGAAAAGATACAGAACAAATCTGCATCAAGTTGAATCAAACAAAGCTAGGGGATCAGAAAACTTAGTCTCCACCAATGGGTAATTTCTTGGGGGTTGTCAATCTCCAAACAAAAATCCAACAAGAGATACAAGATCAAAAGAATGAGTACAAATAACAGGACTAAATCAAATATTAGACCAAGTGCTACAACTGCAGATTCAAGTATTATGTAACAAAAAGGCCAAAACCAAAGTGGAAAAGTGACTTCAGATGCACATTCTGTCATGCAGGCAACATAACAAAAACCCCAGAATTCAGAATCCGTGATTTTGAATTAGAACTATGAAACAGCAAACACTCTCAACAGCTCTTGACATGGATCAGAGCTGAACGAAGAGGGGAAAGAAATTCCAGAAATTATACATTAACAAAGAAAGAAAAAATAAATTGATAAACCCGCACAAAACTGATCCACAAAAATCAGATGAAGCACCCAATCAAGTCTTCAGTTTTCCAGGTAGAAAATCAAATAAGACCTTCAACATCTTTCCATCTTAGACCAAGATTCATCCAGAAAAGTGCCATTTTCAGCTCCAATAAAGGTTTAAAACAATAAATCATAACTTGAAATTTACAAAAAGAAGAAAAAATGACAAGAAATGTAGACCTTACCGTCAAAGCAAAACCAAGAACAAATACATGGATGTGACCCCAAATCAATCTCAGCTCCCAAGCAAAACGGGTAAAAACCCTCTTCAGGAAAGGGAAAAAAAAAGTCCACTGTTTTCTCAAATAAGCAAAGAATTCGGTGTACGAAGAGTTGCACAAAACCAGCCCAACTATAAAAAGTTCGAAACTTTTCGGAGGAAACTAAAATGGGTAAGCATCAGAAAGGCGATATCCGAAGAATAGAAGATTAAATCGTTTAAATTGTCATATTTGTATCGTTTATAAAAGTGATTCAATATTATCCTACTATTAATTATACTAACAAATCAGATTATATTTTTTAATTATTCTCACTTGAATGTATTCATTCTCAATTAGGTCTCATTTGGATGTGTTCGATTTTAATATTATACCCACTATTTGTGTTTAGATTCAATTATGTTCCTAGAAAAGTGAATTATGTAAATGTTGTATGAATTAGTTTCAACATTTGATGGGCTATTTTTCGGAGTAGATCATCGATTCTATCCTAGACATTTGTATTCTAACTTCAAGAAGAGATTTTTAAAACTCAAACTAAAGCGCTCATGATGTGTAATTGACGGCAGGATAACATTAAATCACTTTTACAAACGTTAAAGATACAAATAAGACGATTTAAACGTTAGGGATACAAATAAGATTTACTCCAAACGTTGGGGACAAAAACAATACTTTACTCTAAATTCATACGTACCGATACGTTTAAAATATGGACAAATAGTAATAAACCATGTGGCATTTTTTTCCACATCAGCATTTAATTTTTTCTTTTTTAAATATATATTATATCACCACTTTTACTAATATACCCCTTTAATTAAATAAAAATAAAAATATATTTTTTATTTAATTTTATAAAAAGTCTTAAACATCCTTACTTTATTTGATTAGACAAAAATACCCTTGTAAATTAATCAAATTTTAGAATTCAATTAATCCTAATTTATAGTTTCAAATAATTTAAACAACCAAACAAAAACATATTAAAAAAACCAAAAATTAATCTTTCTTCATCTTCTCCAATTCCCCTAATCATTAGTGTCCTCCTCTAAAGCAAAGCAAAACATATCAAAAAAATAAAAAATCAATCTATTCTTCATCTTCTCCTAATATCATTCGTGCTCCCCTCCCCTCTGAAGTACACCAAAACGGCAAAACCCTAGCAATAATTGACTGCATTGATCTCGGTAACTAGCTATCCACGGAATTTAAAGAACATAAAGGAGAAGGAAGGCTAAACCACTCAACTGGGCAAACAGTGTGTCTTTCTCCTCTATGGAAGTTCTTTGAATGCCCCTTCGCCCTCCATCGTCGAGCCCCTTCGCCCTCCATCGTCGAGCCTCATCCAGCCGTCGTCGTCCAGCGCCTCTCCCTTTCTGGTAGCCACCGCGTCTTCCTCCACTCCTCCCTGCACTCTGCCACTATCTGTCTGCATCATCAAGAATGGAGCCTCTGACTCAGGTTGGTTCTTGATTTTTTTTGTTTGATTTTTCACTGCTTCTATTTGTTTTTCTGTTCTGTTCTTGAGTTAATTCTGGTTTGTTCCTAAGTATTGTAGTACTTGATTGTAGTTATGATTTTTAAATTTTTTTATTCTTGGTTGGCATATTTTCTGCAGTTCTCTAGTATTCTCTTGGTTGCTATTCTTGATTCTTGATTTTTGTTATAATTTTTTAATGCTTTTATTTTTTCCTGTTCTGTACTTGAGTTGATTCTGTTCTTTGATTTTTTATTCTTGATTTTTCACTGCATCTATTATGATTCACCATAGCACGCTATTTGATGTTATCTCATATACGACTGTTTCATTTATATCATAACTAGTAATACAACTCTAAATCTTTGAAGTTTGGCTAATTATAATTCATAGAGCATGTTACAAATCATTTTTATAAAACTCAGAAGAAAATTGAAAAGCTGCATGCCTATTGAAAGTTGAAACCAAATTAATAGTACTGTTTTAACTCTTTCCTAGTAGTCAATAGCAGAAATAGGCATTTGGTTTAAATATGCATGTAATGTTACAAAGAATTTGATCCTTGTTACTTATCTAGCTTAAATATGTATTATTTTTACCTTCTTGACTAAACAGATTTTTGTCTCTCTTAATGACTTTTAGTTTATCACTGTAAAATTGATGAGCAAACCAGAGAGTTTTAAGGAATTAAGACAGCGATGAAAGAAGGAAATACTTGCTATTTAATTCTTTGTTGATTGTCATTATCAATCTTATATTTGGTTTAATATTTCTTCAATGGCATGGAGCTAATGTTATTTTTTGTGCCTTAAAATACTAGTGAAGTCACTATCATAGTACTAAATATGCTTCAGGGATTTGGCCAA
>NC_029793.2:128267816-128296012 GCF_000816755.2 Arachis ipaensis | reverse complement strand
TATTACAGTTTTTTATTTTTATAAATTAAATAAATTTAATAATTATCAAAATAAATAATTTAAAAAATATTTACCGAAATAAATACTCCTCTCTTATCTCGTTTACACTACGAGATAATTTTGCATGTATCTCGTTTACAGTGTAAACGAGATAAGAGAGGTCTATGCAACACGTGTCTCGTTTACATTGTAAACGAGATATATGTATTTTTGTTTAAAAAAAATTTGAAAAGAATAAAAGATATTAATAATATTAATAATCCAAACTTTTGGCATGCAATTAGTACGTAAAAAAGTTGGTAGAAAATATTAAAATAGATATGTTTGATTAATTAGTACTCAAAAAAGTTGATGGGATAGGAGGAAGAGAATTGAAACGGATATCTTTCACGTTATCTCGCACTATCCAGGCTGTTTCAATTCTCTCCCTACTATCCCATCAATCTCTCCTAACAATTGGCAAACGGTTATTTTTATTTTTCAAATTTAAATTAATCCAATTGGATTATAATTTAATTTAAAATTTTTTAAAATGGATATACTTGTAACGGCCCATTATTAAGAGTGTGGTGGAAACATGTGCCCATTATTAACTGTCCATTATTAATAGTGTGCTGAAAACGTGTGCCCATTATTAACTATCCATTATTAACAGTGTGTTGAAAATATATTTGTAAGGTGATTGCTACGGTACGATGATAAATTCATACGTACCGATATGTTTAAAATATTGACAAATAGTAATAAACCATGTGGCATTTTTTTCCACATCAGCATTTAATTTTTTCTTTTTTAAATATATATTATATCACCACTTTTACTAATATACCCCTTTAATTAAATAAAAATAAAAATATATTTTTTATTTAATTTTATAAAAAGTCTTAAACATCCTTACTTTATTTGATTAGACAAAAATACCCTTGTAAATTAATCAAATTTTAGAATTCAATTAATCCTAATTTATAGTTTCAAATAATTTAAACAACCAAACAAAAACATATTAAAAAAACCAAAAATTAATCTTTCTTCATCTTCTCCAATTCCCCTAATCATTAGTGTCCTCCTCTAAAGCAAAGCAAAACATATAAAAAAAATAAAAAATCAATTTGTTCTTCATCTTCTCCTAATATCATTCGTGCCCCCCTCCCCTCTGAAGCACACCAAAACGGTAAAATCCTAGCAATAATTGACTGCATTGATCTCGGTAACTAGCTATCCACGGAATTTAAAGAACATAAAGGAGAAGGAAGGCTAAACCACTCAACTGGGTAAAGGCTGCGTCTTTCTCCTCTATGGAAGTTCTTTGAATGCCCCTTCGCCCTCCATCGTCGAGCCCCTTCGCCCTCCATCGTCGAGCCTCATCCAGCCGTCGTCGTCCAGCGCCTCTCCCTTTCTGGTAGCCACCGCGTCTTCCTCCACTCCTCCCTGCACTCTGCCACTCTCTGTCTGCATCATCAAGAATGGAGCTTCTGACTCAGGTTGGTTCTTGATTTTTTTTGTCTGATTTTTCACTACTTCTATTTGTTTTTCTGTTCTGTTCTTGAGTTAATTCTGGTTTGTTCCTAAGTATTTTAGTACTTGATTTTAGTTATGATTTTTAAATTTCTTGATTCTTGGTTGGCATATTTTCTGCAGTTCTCTAGTATTCTCTTGGTTGTTATTCTTGATTCTTGATTTTTGTTATAATTTTTTAATGCTTCTATTTTTTTCTGTTCTGTACTTGAGTTGATTATGTTCTTTGATTTTTTATTCTTGATTTTTCATTGCATCTATTATGATTCACCATAGCACGCTATTTGATGTTATTTCATATATGAGTGTTTCATTTATATCATAATTAGTAATACAACTCTAAATCTTTGAAGTTTGGCTAATTATAATTCATAGAGCATGCTACAAATCATTTTTATAAAACTCAGAAAAAAATTAAAAAGCTGCATGCCTATTGAAAGTTGAAACCAAATTAATAGTACTGTTTTAACTCTTTCCTAGTAGTCAATAGCAGAAATAGGCATTTGGTTTAAATATGCATGTACTGTTACAAAGAATTTGATCCTTGTTACTTATCTAGCTTAAATATGTATTGTTTTTACCTTCTTGACTAAATAGATTTTTGTCTCTCTTAATAACTTTTAGTTTATCACTGTAAAATTGATGAGCAAACCAGAGAGTTTCAAGGAACTAAGACAGCGATAAAAGAAGGAAATACTTGCTATTTAATTCTTTGTTGATTGTCATTATCAATCTTATATTTGGTTTAATATTTCTTCAATGGCATAGAACTAATGTTATTTTTTGTGCCTTAAAATACTAGTGAAGTCACTATCATAATACTAAATATGCCTCAGGGATTTGGCCAATTTTAAGGGCTAGGTTCTTGTCCTCGTCTATGTTTCACTTATTTTTTATTTTTATTTTTATTTTTATTTTTATTCCATGACTTCATAATAAAAATAATAATAATATATTTCTAAATTTTGCATTTCTTCTCACTCATCTTCTTATGTAGTTAATGTCTTTGTTTTTCTGTTTCTGTGTTTCCACTCACTCACTTCACTTTTACACACACTCTCCTCTCTGTTGCTTCTGTCACCGCTCTTTAATTTTGCTCCATGAAACCGTTGCAACACTAAGCTTGCTCTTCTTCATACAGTCACTCAAACCCTGTCTTGTGACCCTTTTCAGGTTTGATCCTCAATCTTTATTTTATTTTGTTTTTAGTATCTCGGGTGTGTGTTAATTCACCAAAGTTTGTAACTTTCTCTGTGATTCTCTGAGCTGCTATGTTTTCTCTGAGTGGCATTTTTTGCTGTTTGCTTTAATTTTGGAACTGAATTTTGTCAATTATTCCATGACAATGACTTGAAGTAATTAACTGGCCCTTTAAATTATTATTATTATTATTATTATTTTGAAAAAAAATCTTTTTTTTGGGTGAGCTTGATTTATGTTGTTTGTGGTGTTTGGCTTGGAATTTTGCTTGGTGTTTAAGGTTTTATAATGGGTTAGTGTGTGAGTAGACATGTTGCAGTTCATCTTGGTCTTTTATCTTTAATGTGAAGCATTTTAGTTGTTTTCTATAAAGTTTGGTAAGATGTGTGAAACCAGCTTTTCTTTTTGTCTTTGCTGTTTTGGTTGATTGAAACTATTGTAGAATTTTTCTGCCTTTATTTCATAGGGTTATTGTCCCGGTCTATGGCCAATAAGTCAATAACCCTATTGTAGAATTAAAAGTAGAAAGTGGAATTAAAAGTCAACAAAACAACGAGTGGATATGGATAATTGTGCTTAGTGGATATGGATAATTGTGTTTTTAGATTCTATTTCTCTTTGCTATTTTAGGTGAAAGCTGAGCAAAACTGGTTTGATCGAAATGCTAACTCAGTTGAATTAGTTACCTATGGCTGGTCACATTTTTTTTAAATAAGTAGGTTCACATAATTGATCTAGATTCTAAGATCAACAAGGTTTTGTCATGTTTAGGGTGCGAGAACCTTGATCTCAATGGCTAGAAACTACGATGTTTAGGATAGGTAGTTAGAAAGATTAACAATTCTGAGATCCAGATCATGTTTAAACATTTTAAATATAATATTATGAATTTAATCTGATGGTATGTAATCATGTTGTCTGTCGTATGCTATGCTTTTACTAGTCTGGTGTGGTGCTGCCAAAATATTTAAGTATTTCTCTAATATCAGTAATTAGTGGTGCTGTTTCAATGGTTACAAGGTCGGCTGGTTTAGGAATTAGATAAACCAGGGTCTGTTTTATGGTTATCTTGTATGGCATTGAAGATATCAAAACCTTTGCTCCTGAAGGCTAATGAGTTCAAGTGTGTGAATACTTTTATTTCTCTAAGAAAGAACACATTGCAACTGTGCTTAACTACTGTATAATTGTCAGTGTGATGTGTACATATGGAAGTATAGTCATTGTTGTCTTAGTCAACACATGATGTTACAAATCATTTTTATAAAACTCAGAAGAAAATTGAAAAGCTGCATGCCTATTGAAAGTTGAAACCAAATTAATAGTACTGTTTTAACTCTTTCCTAGTAGTCAATAGCAGAAATAGGCATTTGGTTTAAATATGCATGTAATGTTACAAAGAATTTGATCCTTGTTACTTATCTAGCTTAAATTTGTATTGTTTTTACCTTCTTGACTAAACAGATTTTTGTCTCTCTTAATGACTTTTTGTTTATCACTGTAAAATTGATGAGCAAACCAGAGAGTTTTAAGGAACTAAGACAGCGATGAAAGAAGGAAATACTTGCTATTTAATTCTTTGTTGATTGTCATTATCAATCTTATATTTGGTTTAATATTTCTTCAATGGCATAGAACTAATGTTATTTTTTGTGCCTTAAAATACTAGTGAAGTCACTATCATAGTACTAAATATGCTTCAGGGATTTGGCCAAATTAAAGGGCTAGGTTCTTGTCCTCGTCTATGTTTCACTTATTTTTTATTTTTATTTTTATTTTTATTTTTATTCCATGACTTCATAATAAAAATAATAATAATATATTTCTAAATTTTGCATTTCTTCTCACTCATCTTCTTATGTAGTTAATGTCTTTGTTTCTCTGTTTCTCTGTTTCCACTCACTCACTTCACTTTCACACACTCTCTCCTCTCTGTTGCTTCTGTCACCGCTCTTTAATTTTGCTCCATGAAACCGTTGCAACACTAAGCTTGCTCTTCTTCATACAGTCACTCAAACCCTGTCTTGTGACCCTTTTCAGGTTTGATCCTCAATCTTTATTTTATTTTGTTTTTAGTATCTCGGGTGTGTGTTAATTCACCAAAGTTTGTAACTTTCTCTGTGATTCTCTGAGCTGCTATGTTTTCTCTGAGTGGCATTTTTTGCTGTTTGCTTTAATTTTGGAACTGAATTTTGTCAATTATTCCATGACAATGACTTGAAGTAATTAACTGGCCCTTTAAATTATTATTATTATTATTTTGAAAAAAAATCTTTTTTTTGGGTGAGCTTGATTTATGTTGTTTGTGGTGTTTGGCTTGGAATTTTGCTTGGTGTTTAAGGTTTTATAATGGGTTAGTGTGTGAGTAGACATGTTGCAGTTCATCTTGGTCTTTTATCTTTAATGTGAAGCCTTTTAGTTGTTTTCTATAAAGTTTGGTAAGCTGTGTGAAACCAGCTTCTCTTTTTGTCTTTGCTGTTTTAGTTGATTGGAACTATTGTAGAATTTTTCTGCCTCTATTTCATAGGGTTATTGTCCCGGTCTATGGCCAATAAGTCAATAACCCTATTGTAGAATTAAAAGTAGAAAGTGGAATTAAAAGTCAACAAAACAACGAGTGGATATGGATAATTGTGCTTAGTGGATATGGATAATTGTGTTTTTAGATTCTATTTCTCTTTGCTATTTTAGGTGAAAGCTGAGCAAAACTGGTTTGATCGAAATGCTAACTCAGTTGAATTAGTTACCTATGGCTGGTCACATTTTTTTTAAATAAGTAGGTTCACATAATTGATCTAGATTCTAAGATCAACAAGGTTTTGTCATGTTTAGGGTGCGAGAACTTTGATCTCAATGGCTAGAAACTATGATGTTTAGGATAGGTAGTTAGAAAGATTAACACTTCTGAGATCCAGATCATGTTTAAATATTTTAAATATAATATTATGAATTTAATCTGATGGTATGTAATCATGTTGTCTGCCGTATGCTATGCTTTTACTGGTCGGGTGCGGTGCTGCCAAAATATTTAAGTATTTTTCTAATATCAGTAATTAGTGGTGCTGTTTCAATGGTTACAAGATCGGCTGGTTTAGGAATTAGATAAACCAGGGTCTGTTTTATGGTTATCTTGTATGGCATTGAAGATATCAAAACCTTTGCTCCTGAAGGCTAATTAGTTCAAGTGTGTGAATACTTTTATTTCTCTAAGAAAGAACACATTGCAATTGTGCTTAACTACTATATAATTGTCAGTGTGATGTGTACATATGGAAGTATAGTCATTGTTGTCTTAGTCAACACATGGTTCAATGATTAACAGAACAATGTATTTTATTCAATTTGCTTCCAGAGTTGGCGTGTTTGGGGAGTCTTGAGATTTCTTGGAGTAAAGTCACTAATTTTAGCATCAGCTTTCTAAAAGGTACTTTCCGTTTCCTTGTATTTTTGTGGTGTTTCAGAACAATCAGGATTTTTTATTTTATAGGTTCAACCTAGAATTTTCATCTTCTTCCATGGATTTTTCTTTGTTTTCTATTTTTATGTGAATATATGGTTATAATTCTGAATGCAGCTATCAACCAATCAGTTTGTCTTTTCTATGGAAAAATTTCAGTTATATATCCAACCTTCCTTGGGCTTCATTTCTTTGATATAGACTTCAGTTGTATAAATCATTCTTGGAAAAGTCTCTTTGTTTTTCCATTTGTCCTTGTAATTTCTGTAGTTGATATTGCTTATGTTAGTTAGTAGACATGTTACAGTGTGAACTATAAACAGTACCGATATACAATACTAGCATCTCAGCTTGCCAGTTTGAACAGAATTCTTAAGTTTCAGTATTTCATAATTATTTATGCTTCATTAATTTTCGATGATGTCTTGGTTCATTTCAGGGTTGCAAAAGCTTTCCTTACTAAACTTGGAAAGGTGCCTTGTAACAGCTGCATGCTTGGATTCTCTTGCAGGTTTAATTGCTTGATATACTTTTATGCTTATTATGTTGCTGATCTAGAAAATTGGTCACTGGTGCATGGAATTGTGATCACACTTTTCACAACTCCGGTACAACTAACCAGCAAGTACACTGGGTCATCCAAGTAATAAAACCTCACGCGAGTAAGGGTCGATCCCACGGAGATTGCCGGCTTGAAGCAAGCTATGGTCATCCTGTAAATCTTAGTCAGGCGGATTCAATTGGTTATGAGTTTTGATAATTCAAAGATAAATAAAACGTAAATTAAAATAAAGATACTTATGTAATTCATTGGTGGGAATTTCAGATAAGCGTTTGGAGATGCTTTGTTGCTTTTGAACATCTGCTTTCCTATTGTCTTCATCCAATCATGCATGCTCCCTTCCATGGCAAGCTGTATGTTGGTGGATCACCGTTGTCAATGGCTACCATCCGTCCTCTCAGTGAAAATGGTCCAGGTACGGTTTCTGTACGGCTAATCAACTGTCGAATCTCTCGTCTCAGATGAAAAATACCAGGCACAGCTACCTCACGGCTAATCATCTGTCGGTTCTCACTTGTGTCAGAATAGGATCTCTCTATCCTTTTGCACACTGTCACTGCACCCAACATTCGTGAGTTTGAAGCTTGTCACAGTCATCTCGTCCCAGATCCTACTCGGAATACCACAGACAAGGTTTAGACTTTCCAGATCTCAGGAATGCTGCCAATTGGTTCTAGCCTCTACCACGAAGGTTCTAATCTCACGGATTCGAATGCTCTGTTGTCAGGAGAGGCAAGTCAAATCCGTGGATCAGAGACCCAAGAGATTATACTCCGGCTGTCGTCCAATGACTACGTTGAATATCATGTAGACCGATTGTGGTTATCAGGCACACGGATCTTGGCTAAGCGAGTAACGAAGATAGTGGGTGATTGTCACCGGTCACCCCTTCATTCTGACTTAACTGAATTAAGTACGAGAGTATATCTTGGAGAAGAAGTAAGCGTGAATTGAAAGAGAAACAATAGTACTTGCATTAATTCATGAAGAACAGCAGAGCTCCGCACCTTAATCTATGAGGTGTAGAAACTCCACCGTAGTAAATACATAAGAGAAAAAGGTCTAGGCTGGCCCAAATG
This sequence comes from Arachis ipaensis, assembly GCF_000816755.2. Classification (NCBI taxonomy): domain Eukaryota; kingdom Viridiplantae; phylum Streptophyta; class Magnoliopsida; order Fabales; family Fabaceae; genus Arachis; species Arachis ipaensis. The sequence goes on along the minus strand of NC_029793.2, from coordinate 128,288,199 downwards.
TAACATAAAAGTGAAAAGAGGTTCACCCCCCCCCTTTTACAATAGTAAAAAGTGCTATTTATACTAAACTAGTTACTAAGGATTACAGAAAATAAATAACTAAGTGCAGATAGTGCAAAAATCCACTTCCGGGGCCCACTTGGTGTGTGCTTGGGCTGAGAATTGAGCTTTACACGTGTATAGGCCTTTTCTAGAGTTAAATGCCAGCTTGGATTCCAGTTTAGGCGTTTAACTCCAGTTCTGGTGCCAGTTCCGGCATTTTACGCCAGAAAAATGGTCTCTGGCTGGCATTTAATGCCAGTTTGGGCCATCAAATCTCGGAAAAAGTATGGACTATTATACATTGCTGGAAAGCCCAAGATGTTAGATTTCCAGCCCAATTGAGAATGCGCCAATTGAACTTCTGTAGCTCCATAAAAACATGTTTGAGTGTAGGGAGGTTAGAATCCAACAGCATCTGCAGTCCTTTCTCAGCCTCTGAATCAGATTTTTGCTCAGGTCCCTCAATTTCAGCCAGAAAATACCTGAAATTACAGAAAAACACAAAAACTTATAGTAAAGTCCAGAAATGTGATTTTTGCATAAAAAATATAAAAATATACTAAAAAGTAACTAAAACATATTAAAAACTATGTAAAAACAATGCCAAAAAGCGTATAAATTATCCGCTCATCACAACACCAAACTTAAATTGTTGCTTGTCCCCAAGCAACTAAAAACAAAATAGGATAAAAAGAAGACAAAATACAATAAATTTCAAAATATCAATGAAGATTAGTTCCAATTAGATGAGCGGGACTAGTAGCTTTTTGCTTCTGAACAGTTTTGGCATCTCACTTTATCCTTTGATGTTCAGAATGATTGGCATCCATAGGAACTCAGAATTCAGATAGTGTTATTGATTCTCCTAGTTTAGTATGTTGATTCTTGAACACAGCTACTTTATGAGTCTTGGCCGTGACCCTTAGCATTTTGTTTTCCAGTATTACCACCGGATACATAAATGTCATGGATACATAACTGGGTGAACCTTTTCAGATTGTGAATCAGCTTTGCTAGAGTCCCCAGTTAGAGGTGCCCATAGTTCTTAAGCACACTCTTTTTGTTTTGGATCACGACTTTTACCACTCAGTCTCAAGCTTTTCACTTGGACCTTCATGACACAAGCACATGGTTAGGGACAGCTTGATTTAGCCGCTTAGGCCAGGATTTTATTCCTTTGGGTCCTCCTATCCATTAATGCTCAAAGCCTTGGATCCTTTTTACCCTTGCCTTTTAGTTTAAAGGGTTATTGGCTTTTTGCTCTTGCCTTTTGGTTTAAAGAGCTCTTGGCTTTTTCTCCTTGCTTTTTCTTTTTCTTTCTTTTTCTTTATTTTTTGCCATTTTTTTCGCAAGCTTTGTGTTTTTCACTACTTTTTCTTGCTTCAAGAATCAATTTTATGATTTTTTAGATTATCAATAGCATTTCTCTTTTTTCATTATTCTTTCAAGAGCCAACAATTTTAACATTCATAAACTTCACTATAAAAATATTCATTGTTCAAGCATTCATTCAGAAAACAAAAAGTATTGCCACCACATCAAAATAATTAAACTATTTTCAAGATAGAATTCAAAATTCATGTACTTCTTTTTCTTTTTCAGAAAACATTTTTTATTTAAGAAAGGTGAAAGATTCAGGGAACATTCATAGCTTTAAGACATAGACACTAAACACTAATGATCATGTAATGAAGACACAAACATAGTCAAAACATAAAGCATAAAAACCAAAAATAGAAAAGAAAATAAACAAGGAGATTAAAGAATGGGTCCACCTTAGTGATTGTGGCTTCTTCTTCCTCTTGAAGAACCAATGGAGTTCTTGAGCTCCTCTATGTCTCTTCCTTGCCTTTGTTGCTCCTCTCTCATGGCCTTTTGGTCCTCTCTGATTTCATGGAGGATGATGGAGTGCTCTTGGTGCTCCACTCTTAGTTGCTCCATGTTGGAACTCAATTCTCCTAAAGAGGTGTTGAGTTGCTCCTAATAGTTGTGTGGAGGGAAATGCATCCCTTGAGGTATCTTAGGGATTTCTTGATGAGGGACTTCCTCATGCTCTTGTTGAGGTCCATGAGTGGGCTCTCTTGTTTGCTCTATCCTCTTTCTAGTGATGGGCTTTTGAGATGAATCTCTCCATCTCCCATGTCTCGGAGTTGGAAGCAACTGCCTTCCCTTTCCTCTTCCTAGAGGTTTCTTCGGCGTTAGGTGCCATTAATAGTTATGGAAAAACAAAAAGCAGAGCTTTTTCCCACACAAAACTTTAAAGGTTTGCTCGTCCTCGAGCAAAAGAAGAAAGAAAGAAGGAGAAGAAGAAGAAATAGAGGAGATAGATGGGTGTTTTGAATTCGGCCAAGGGGGTTTAAGTGTTTATGTTGTGTGAAATTGAAGATGGTAATGAGGGGGTATTTATAGGGTAAGAGAGAGAGGGAATTTGTGTAAGAAGGGGTTGGGTTTGGGAGGGAAATGTTTTGAATTTGAATGGTGAGGTAGGTGGGGTTTTATGATGGGTTTTTGGGGAATAGTGGATGGATGTGAGTGGTGAAGAGATTATGGGAAAGAGGGTAGGACTTGATAGGTGAATGATGTTTGGGGAATAGGTATTGATGTGATTGGTCAAGGGTATTTGGGGAAGAGTGTTATGGAAAGGTGTGAAGAGGAGAGTGAGTGAGTTGGGGTAGGTGGGGATCCTGTGGGGTCCACAGATCCTGAGGTGTCAAAGAATTCTGGTCCCTGCACCTTTCTGGCATTTAACCGCCCCTGGACAGCCCTTTCTGGCGTTTAACGCCAGCTCTGCTGCCTTTCCTGGCATTAAACACCAGTCTGTCTGCCAATTCTGGCATTTAACGCCAGCTAGACACCCTTTTCTGGTGTTAAACACCAGTCTATCTACCAATTCTGGCGTTTAACGCCCAGAATGCTGCCAGACTGGGCGTTAAATGCCCATTCTGCTATCCTTACTAGCGTTCAAACGCTAGTAAGCCTGTCCTCCAGGGTGTGCTGTTTTTGATGCTGTTTTTTTTATTCCGCTTTAATTCTGCAGCTGTTTTTGTGACTCCAGATGATCATCAACCTAAAGAAAATATAACATGGCAATGGAAAACAAATGTCTATAAAAAATAAATATAATTAAATAATATTGGATTGCCTCCCAATAAGCGCTTCTTTAATGTCAATAGCTTGACAGTGAGCTCTTAGAGAGCTTCACAGACACTCAGAGCGTAATGGTGGCCTCCCAACACCAAACTTAGAGTTTGAATGTGGGGGCTCTTCTTAACTCTGTATTGAGAGAAGCTTTTCATGCTTCCTCTCCATGGTTACAGAAGAAGATCCTTGAGCCTTAAACACAAGGTAGTCCTCATTCAATTGAATGACTAACTCTCCTCTGTCCACATCAATCACAGCCCTTGCTGTGGCTAGGCAGGGTCTTCCAAGGATGATGAATTCATCCTCATCCTTCCCAGTGTCTAGGATTATGAAGTCAGCAGGGATGTAAAGGCCTTCAACCTTCACTAAGACATCCTCTACAAGTCCATAAGCCTGTTTCATTGATTTGTCTGCTATCTCTAATGAGATTCTTGTAGCTTGTACCTCAAAGATCCCTAGTTTCTCCATTACAGAGAGTGACATGAGGTTTATACCTGACCCCATGTCACACAGAGCCTTCTTAAAGGTCATGGTACCTATGGTACAAGGTATAAAAAACCTTCCGGGATCCGGTTTCTTCTGAGATAATTTCTGTTGAACCAAGGTATTTAGTTCATTGATGAGCAATGGAGGTTCATCCTCCTAAGTCTCATTACCAAATAACTTGGCATTCATCTTCATGATTGCTCCTAGATACCGAGCAACTTGCTCTTCAACGATATCTTCATCCTCTTCAGAGGAAGAATACTCATCAAAGCTCATGAATGGCAACAGTAAGTTCAGTGGAATCTCTATGGTCTCTGTATGAGCCTCGGATTTCTTTGGTTCCTCATTAGGGAACTCCTTAGTGGTCAGTGGACGTCCATTGAGGTCTTCCTCACTGAAAATCACTGCCTCTTCCTCCTCTATAGGTTCGGCCACTTTGGATATATTGATGGCCTTGCACTCTCTCTTTGGATTCTCTTCTGTATTGCTTGGGAGCGTACTAGGAGGGATTTTAGTAACTTTTTTACTCAGCTGACCCACTTGTGCCTCCAAATTTTTTATGGAGGACCTTGTTTCAATCATGAAACTGAGAGTGGTCTTAGATAGATCAGAGACTATGGTTGCTAAGTCAGAGAAGCTCTGCTTAGAATTCTCTGTCTGTTGCTGAGAAGATGATGAAAAAGGCTTGCTATTGCCAAACCTATTTATCCCACCATTATTATTATTATTGAAGCCTTGTTAAGGCTTCTGTTGATCCTTCCATGAGAAATTTGGATGATTTCTCCATGAAGGATTATAGGTGTTTCCATAGGATCTCAGGATCTCAGGATCATAAGCTTCTCCTTCAGAGGAGGCTTCTTTAGTACTGCCGGATGCAACTTGCAATCCAGTCAGATTCTGAGAAATCACATTGACTTGCTGAGTCAATATTTTGTTCTGAGCCAATATGGCATTCAGAGTATCAATCTCAAGAACTCCTTTCTTCTGAGTCATCCCATTATTCATAGGATTTCTTTCAGAAGTATACATGAACTGGTTATTTGCAACCATTTCAATGAGTTCTTGGGCTTCTGCAGGTGTTTTCTTCAGATGAAGAGATCCACCAGCAGAGTGGTCCAATGACATCTTGGACAATTCAGACAGACCATCCTAGAATATACATAAGATGCTCCATTCTGAAAGCATGTCAGAAGGACACATTCTGATCAATTGCTTGTATCTTTCCCAAGCTTCATAGAGGGATTCACCTTCCTTCTGTCTGAAGGTTTGGACTTCCACTCTAAGCTTGCTCATCTTTTGAGGTGGAAAAAATTTGGCCAAGAAAGCACCAACTTTTCCCAAGAGTTCAGGCTTTCTCTAGGTTGTGAGTCCAACCATATCCTAGCTCTGTCTCTTACAGCAAAGGGGAAAAGCATAAGTTTGTAGACCTCGGGATCAACCCCATTGGTCTTAACAGTGTCACAGATTTGCAAGAATTCAGCTAAGAACTGATGAGGATATTCCAATGGAAGTCCATGAAACTTACAATTCTGCTGCATTAGAGAAACTAATTGAGGTTTAAGCTCAAAGTTGTTTGCTCCAATGGCAGGAATTGAGATGCTTCTTCCATAGAAGTTGGAAGTTGGTGTAGTAAAGTCACCAAGCACCTTCCTTGCATCTCCACCATTGTTCTCAAGTTCGGCTACCATGTCTGCTTCTTTTTCAAAATTTTCTGTAAGGTCCTCTCCGGAGTGTTGTGCTTTAGCTTCTCTTAGCTTCCTCTTCAGAGTCCTTTCAGGTTCAGGGTCAGTTTCAACAAGAATGTCCTTATCTTTGTTCCTGCTCATATGAAAAAGAAGAGAACAAAGAGAGTAGTGAAATCCTCTATGTCACAGTATAGAGATTCCTTTATGTGTCAGAGGAAAAGAAGAATAGAAGAATGAGGTAAAGAGAGAATAAGAAGAATTTGAACACAGAAAGAGGGAGAGGGTTCGAATGATTAGATGAGTAGAAGAGAAATGTTAGTAGATAAATAAAATAAATAGAAAGAGATGAGAGAGAGAGAGAGAGAGAGAGTATTCGAATTTTAAGAAGAGGGAAAAGAAAAATATTTTTATTTTTATTTAATTAATTAAGTTAGTTTCAAAAATTTGAAAAAGAAATACAATAAAATTAAAAACTAAAACAATTAGTTAATTAAAAACATTTTTGAAAAAGTCGTTAGTGATTTTCGAAAATTAGAAGTGAAAAAGTAGTTAGGTGGTTTTGAAAAAGATAAGAAATAGTAAACTTTTTAAAATTAAAACAAACAAGTCAAGTAGTTAGTTGAAAAAGATTTGAAAATAAATTTTGAAAAGATAAGAAGTTAGAAAAAGATTTTGAAATTAAAATTTTAAAAATATATGATTGAAATTTATTTTGAAAAAGAATTAAAAAAGAAATTAAAAAGATTTGATTTTTAAAATTAAAGTTGATGACTTGACTAACAAGAAACTAAAAGATATGTATCTAGATTTAAAGATTGAACCTTTCTTAACAAGAAAGTAACAAACTTGAAAGATAAATAAAACGTAAATTAAAATAAAGATACTTATGTAATTCATTGGTGGAAATTTCAGATAAGCGTTTAGAGATGCTTTGTTGCTTCTGAACCTCTACTTTCCTATTGTCTTCATCCAATCATGCATGCTCTCTTCCATGGCAAGCTGTATGTTGGTGGATCACCGTTGTCAATGGCTACCATCTGTCCTCTCAGTGAAAATGGTCCAGGTATGGTTTTTGTACGGCTAATCAACTGTCGAATCTCTCGTCTCGGATGAAAAATACCAGGCACAGCTACCGCACGGCTAATCATCTGTCGGTTCTCACTTGTGTCGGAATAGGATCTCTCTATCCTTTTGCACACTGTCACTGCGCCCAACATTCGTGAGTTTGAAGCTTGTCACAGTCATCCCGTCCCAGATCCTACTCGGAATACCACAGACAAGGTTTAGACTTTCCGGATCTCAAGAATGCTGCCAATTGGTTCTAGCCTCTGCCACGAAGGTTCTAATCTCACGGATTCGAATGCTCTGTTGTCAGGAGAGGCAAGTCAAATCCTTGGATCAGAGACCCAAGAGATTATACTCCGGCTGTCGTCCAATGAATACGTTGAACATCATGTAGACCGCTTATGGTTGTCAGGCACGCGGATCTTGGCTAAGCGAGTAACGAAGATAGTGGGTGATTGTCACGGGTCACCCCTTCATTCTGACTTAAATGAATTAAGTACGAGATTATATCTTGGAGAAGAAGTAAGCATGAATTGAAAGAGAAACAATAGTACTTGCATTAATTCATGAAGAACAGCAGAGCTCCGCACCTTAATCTATGAGGTGTAGAAACTCCACCGTAGTAAATACATAAGAGAAAAAGGTCTAGGCATGGCCGAATGGCCAGCCTCCCAAATGTAACATAAAAGTGAAAAGAGGTTCACCCCCCTTTTACAATAGTAAAAAGTACTATTTATACTAAACTAGTTACTAAGGATTACAGAAAATAAGTAACTAAGTGCAGATAGTGCAAAAATCCACTTCCGGGGCCCACTTGGCGTGTGCTTGGGCTGAGCATTAAGCTTTACACGTGCATAGGCCTTTTCTAGAGTTAAATGCCAGCTTGGATGCCAGTTTGGGCATTTAACTCCAGTTCTGAGGCCAGTTCCAGCGTTTTACGCCAGAAAAGGGTCTCTAGCTGGCGTTTAACGCCAGTTTGGGCCATCAAATCTCGGACAAAGTATGGACTATTATACATTGCTGGAAAGCCCAAGATGTTAGCTTTCCAGCCCAATTGAGAACGCACCGATTGGACTTCTATAGCTCCAGAAAAATGCGTTTGAGTGCCGGGAGGTCAGAATCCAATAGCATCTGCAGTCCTTTCTTAGCCTCTGAATCAGATTTTTGCTTAGGTCCCTCAATTTCAGCCAGAAAATATCTGAAATTATAGAAAAATACACAAACTCATAGTAAAGCCCAGAAATGTTATTTTTGCATAAAAACTATAAAAATATACTAAAAAGTAACTAAAACATTTTAAAAACTATGTACAAACAATGTCAAAAAGCGTATAAATTATCCGCTCATCAGTCGCTTTATTATATTCCCTAGAAACAATACAACTATACAACTACTAAACCTATAAACCAGCCAACATATTTAAGGATATCCTGCAGTGGTGCCATTATGAGAATGGTTGAATTCTTGTCTTCTCTCTCTCGATAACTCTGCATCACCCTCCAAAATGATACTTCTACACCCCACATTCCAAGCAAATAATAAACCCTCCTGTTCATGGTTCTTCATTTTATATGTAGGTTTGATTTGTTCTTGTACATAATAAACACAAGAAATAACCGGTACCAAACCTGCTTTGAATTTTAATATCTGATTTTAACACGTTTTGTTTATCTAAGTTAAAAAATGTATTAAGGAAATAGGATAAAAAATAAATTAATTAAAAAAGAAAAAGGAAAGAGAGACAATTAGTTTAAATTTCTGTAACAGAAATGGGCCAAATAGCCATGAGTAGCTCAATTAGAAGTATTACTATAGTAGACCAATTAGTTGTAGCATGCTTTGAAAGTCTACAAAACTATTTTTCTTAAAGAAAAAATGAAAAAGAAAGAAGAAAGAAGCTGCTTTGAGAGGGACAAATGTGTTTGAACAAATTTTCATGATAGGGTTAGAATACAGATACTATAATTTAATCAGTTTTTACAACACCAACATAATGTTATCTTTTTATTAAAGTTACTCCAAATAATACATATTTACAATATTTACTTGCTAGGCATTGAAAACTTGGTAAAAATTATTTGGGTATAAGAACCTCTATCTATAATACAAAGGCATTTTGTATGATAACTAGGAATAAGTGGTTTATACTTTATACCAAGAATAAGCTATTCAAGATGACCATAGAATAAAAAATAATTTTTTCTTTTTTTTTTAATTTATTTATAGGAACTAACAAGTAACAATTACTTCTTGCACATGACATAAATTGGGGGGATTGGGAATATGATATTAGTAAAGAAAATCAATGAGTAAGGTACACGTTTCATTAGGGAATTGAAATCTTCTATCCCATTTTCCTATCTCCTTAGTTCCTTCAATAAAAATCTAACACCTGTAAAATCATGAGACCTCCCTTTTTCTTCTATTTTAAGATTCTCAAACTTAACATCTTCAAAATCATTCACACAGAAAAATGGGATAGAAGATTTGAGTTCCCAACTACAAGCACCTTGTTCATCAAAATTGCACTATACAAGTTCCACTTTTTTCAATATATAGATTTGTTCACCACCAGAACCTAGTACTTACAAGGCTATACTAAAAAGATAACTACCACCCTAAACTCAAAAACTGGAGGAAAAAACAGAATGTGTAACCACCTAATCACAATCTCTTAAAAGCATTCTATCAACCCCTCATACTAAACACAACTATGGCAAATCAATTTAATGACTTTATTTCATCCTTTCATGAATAAATGAAATGCCTCACACAAAACTATGGCAAATCATTCATGTGCTCATATTTATTTGAATCTGTTGTATTCTTGTTTTCAAAAGAAAGACCATAGGAAGTTAATAAGTTAGAGAATTTTTTTCTGTAACTCTTGGTTGTCATATAAATAACATTCTTATGCACTAATAGCTCTTAGGTTTCATAGAATTTGATTGACCGATAATTTTAATCATAAAAAATTGAGTTCATTTTGTCTATTCCATTCTCCTATCATTTATTTAGTACCTAACATGTTAAAATTTTAAGTTCAGTCATGGAGAATGATGGCAAAGAGTCGTATAAGGATGGTGATCAATCTGAGGATTTAAGTGTTGAGTATGAGTGCAGTTCCGATGAAAGTAATGATATGGTGGATGTAACTGTAGATGAAGCAGAGGCATATATAATTAATGCTGATGGTTTTGAAAAGTTGATAACTGATTTGACCATCGAAGACATATGGGGACTAGTATTTGATACAGAATCTCAAGTTTGTGAATTTTACGCCAAATATGCCAAGTGCTATGGATTTGTGTCCCGAAAAGACTTGAAGACGGTGGATGCTAATGGCAACATTAATACAAGACAGTTGGTTTGCAATAAAGCAGGAGAAAGATATTGGAAGCACCTTAAAAGGGACAATTGGCAAAGGGAGCATAGGGCAATTACTCGTGTCAACTGCAGGGCGAGGATTCGGTTTATTCGTCACTATAGAACGGGTAAGTGGAAAGTCAGTATCTTTGAGAGTGAACACAATCATCCACTGTGTTTACCTAAGTACAAACATCTTATTGTTGCGAATCGTGGGCTTGATGAGGCCGATAAAACACAAGCAGACAGCTTGCGAGCATGTGGTGTTAAAATTTGCCACATAATGGGTTACATGGTTTCCCAAAAAGGTTGATACGATAAAGTGGGTTTTACCAGCAAAGACTTACATAACCACATTAGTAAGACTAGGCGTGGCAAAATGAAAGACGGTGATGCATTTGCTGCGTTGGCCTATCTGTTGTCCAAGGCAGACAGTGACCCGTTATTTCTATGAAAGTTCACCTTAAAGGATGGTAGGTTGGATAATTTGGTGTGGGCTGATGGAGAAAGCGTTGTTGATTACGAATGTTTTGGCGATGTACTCACTTTTGACACCACTTACAAGAAAAATGTCTACAACAATCCCTTAGTCATATTTTCAGGGACCAACCACCATGGCCAAACAACTATCTTTGGATGCCCTGCTCTCAGATGAAAGATCCGAAACTTTCAAGTGGGCACTGAAGGTATTTTTGGAAATCATGTCAGAAAAACTACCCGGAGGCATTGTGATAGACGGAGACCATGCTATGAGAGAGGCTATCTTAGAAGTATTTCCTTGTATACCACACCGCCTTTGTGCATGGAATCTCCATCGTAATGCGGTATAGAATATAAAAAACAAGCATTTTTGGGACGATTTTAATGTATTATTGTATGGACAGTTTACCGTACAAATATTTGAAGAGAGATGGAGCGAGATCATATCCAAATACGGACTTGCCGAGAATGAATGGGTCCAGGGCATTTATAATGACAAAATGAAGTGGGCTACCGTATATTTGAGGGAGCACTTCTTTGGCCACATAAGAACTACATCACAGTGTGAGGGAATTCATTCATTATTGAAGAACTATGTTGACAGCAAAACCAGTCTCCTTGAATTCATTCATAAATTTAGTGAAGTACTAAGGCATTACCGAAACAACCATCTTACTGCTGACTTTGAAACCTTTTATAAGTTTTCTGTTTTGACTACGTGCTTGGAAAGTTTTGAGAAACAAGCTGCTGAACTTTATACTAGAAATATTTTCAAACTTGTGAAAGATGAGATAGAAGCAGCACGTGCCTTAAATGTGAATGAATGCCCAAATAGTGGAGACATTGTTGAGTACAACACGAGCGAGTATTTTAATCAGCAATGGAAATTTAAAGTATCTTACAATAAAGACAAGGACCTGTTTGCGTGTGAGTGCAGGCTATTTGAGACTCGTGGATTACCGTGCTCCCACATCTTTCGGGTCTTGAAGCATCGCAATGCAAAATGCATCCCTACATCTCTTATCCTGAAAAGATGGACAAGAGATGCAAAGAGTGATTTTATATGCTCAATTGGCGAGCAAGACCCCGCTGATGATATAGTGCCCACACTTAGATGCAGTGCAATGGCATCAATAAAAGTGATGCACAAGCGAGGGTTTCCCCCACGTCAGCGCTAATAAGTGATCCAGCTGTTGTGAAGTCAAAAGGTGCTCTGTTCATACCCTGGGTCAAGCTATCCAACCCGCCCACCAACACAATTCATCAATATTCATCATCTATCAATACCAAGCATCACTCTCAATCTCATTTTACCTCAATCTACATATTTCACACCATATTATCATTACAACATCATAATTCACCAATATACTCAAAAATCATCAACCCATCATAATTCATCATAAATCATCATTCAACAACTCAAATCCTCAAATCATTATACATCATCATCATACAACAATCCCAACAACCAATTTAATTCAATCCTATCCTATGGGTCACTAGCCTAAGTGTTCAGAAACATTACATATTACATAAAGAAAACTGAAACCATACTTTGACCAATTCCCAAATGCACCAAACACCAAAACAAAACCACCAAACTTTATCCAAAGCCTCAACTAACACCAACAAATACCAAGGCTCACACTAACAACACATATATCATCAAAATCAAAATCTAAGATACACAAAACAATTAAACACAAGAATTTAGTGGAACCTTACCTTATCCAACGAGATTAGGGGTAAAATCCAACAATTACCCGCTACTAGAGATCACCTAAACAAGCAAAACCACAAAACTTGCTCAAAACCCCAACAAAAAACGTGCAGAAACTTAGGGCACGAAAATGGAGAGTGAGATGCGAGCCCTTACCAGATTCCTTTAGATAGAAAGGAAGAGCTCATTGAGAGCTTCACGTGGCCGCAAACAGCTTGTCAATCGGAGGTCCGTAGCTCAAGTTACAAGCAAAAGAAGGTGAGGGTGAATAGTATTTTCTCTTCTCCCTCTCCTCTCATGGCAGCTGCGCCCCCTCTCTCCCTTAGGGATGGAAAAATGAGTTCAAAGCTCATTAAATGAGCTTATATATGTTGGATTTTGGGCCAGGTTTGGACCCGGTTCAATCCGTTAGCGTTTTTTGTCCGTTTGGCCCACTTTGGGCCAAAACCTTTAAGATTAGTGCCCGATTTTCGATTCTAAATTATTTTTCTCCTTTCAAAATAATAAATCAATCTTCAAAATATTATTTTTCAAAATACACGATACTGGACAGTCCAGAGCCGGTACTGCCAGCTTAAGTGTCAGTACGCATTTTTACAAAAACTTTTCGAAAGAAATACATTTTCCAGCTCAGAAAAATTCACTGAAATCAAATTTTACATTTTTATTTTCAAATTAAAACTTCTAAATTTTGAATCTATTTCTGGCACTAAAATTATTTTATTAAAATGGTTTTACGTGAAAACGCGGGTTCTTACACAAGGCGTCCTACAGAAAGGCTTGGCCTGCAAAATAGAGAGTGATTGCCAGAATATATGGCGATTGGGAGGAATCGTACAACAAGCTTCCTTGTTGGTTATTCGCAATGGAGATGTACTTGCCGGGTAATACTTATTTCAATATTGGTTATTTTCAATTAAAAATATCAGATGTGTACAAGTAGGCAACTAAGTTTGGCTCTTTAGGTACTTGGGTGCAACTGGTGACTCAGCCTTGGCCTGGTTCCACACATACTGTCATATTTCATCGGGTCTTTTGGACATTTCCATCATGTGTTGAGGCTTTCAAGCCTTGCAAGCCACTTATTTCTATTGATGGCACTGACCTATATGGTAAATACGGTAGGACCTTACTGATGGCGATAGCGTAAGACGGGAACGCAAATATTCTGCCTATTGCATTTGCCGTCGTCGAGGGTGAGACAAAGGAGGAGTGGTCGTTCTTTCTGTCGTATTTGCGGGAGCATGTCACACCACAACACGGGCTCTTAGTGATTTCAGACAGACACAAATCCATTGATAGTGCATTGAATGCCGAAGGGACTTTATGGAAACCACCTCATGCCTTCCAAGCCTTTCGTACAAGACACATTGCAGCCAACTTCATGACCCACTTTAAAAACATAGACTTGAAGAAGGTTCTAATTAACGCAGCGTATTCAAAGTCACAGCGTGAGTTTGCGCATTATTTTGGCTGGCTGCGGGGCGAAAACATGGCAATCACTAACTGGCTTGAGAAAATGCAACGGTCACAGTGGGCACAGTATGTTGATGAGGGTCGTCGATTTGGTCACATGACGACGAATATATCCGAGTGCATTAATGCTGTGATGAAGGGGTCTCGCAATTCGCCAATCACAACTCTCGTCAAGTCAAGTTATTTTCGATTGGGTGAACTTTTTGCAAGGAAGGGTTCCGAGGCACTGACCCAACTTCAAATCGGTGCTGAGTTCTCTCAGACGTTGGTGAAAACCATAGAATTCAACTCCAAGCACGTGAATACCATGAATGTTTACCAGTTTGATCGATTGAGAACAAACTTTACGGTTGAAGAGCTAGCGGCAGTTCCTGGGTCCAGGCAACAGAATTATCAGGTGCTGCTTAATGAGGGAACGTGTGACTGTGGGTATTTCCAAGCTCTTCATCTTCCTTGTCGTCATGTCCTTGCAGCTTGCTCTCATGCAAGACTTGATTGGAAGAGTTTTATTCATCCTGTGTACCGCATAGAGTCGGTCTTCAATGTTTATAGATCAGAGTTTCGACCGAGGGCATGAGGATGACTGGCCATCTTATGAAGGATCCCGTATTCAGCCCAACCCGAGAATGATGAGAGTGAAGAGAGGTCGACCTGTCAGCTCTAGAATTCGCAACAACATGGATGACGTTGAGCATAACGGCGAAAAGCAGTGCAGATTATGTTTCCAGAACGGACACACACGGAGGACTTGTACTGCTCTTGATGGTGGAGGGGCGTCTTCTAGTCGACGTTAGTTATAGGTGTCATTTATGTCTATTTACTATTATCATTTCTATGGAAATGTTGTGTACAACAGACTTGTTTTTGTTTATATCATTGAAAACTTTATGTTTATGTCATTCAAAACTTTATGTTTATGTCATTCAAAACAAGATATACATAAATTTTTCACAGAAAAAATCCACCAGTTTCAGTGACGAAACAGTATGACAAACATAGCTAAATTAGAATCAACTACCTACGCCCTCGCCCACCACCACGTGGATCAACATGTTGTCCATGAGGCCACGGGTCGAGACAGCCATCTGTGCCACACGAAGGTGGTCTGACGTCGTGCTGCCCGCGACCAACTGGAGGAACCGGAGGTGGTGTAGGAGTGCTCATCTGCTCCCTCAGCGTCGCATAATCTGTAGTAGACGATGATCCACTGGACTGATCATCCGGGATGCGTGCCAAGTATGCAGACTGAGGTGGCATAGCATGCATCTGCAAGAATGGCTAGGTCTGATGGGGCATCGTCGACACATCTCCCAACCCGATATCACCCCCTGCATCAAAGGAGCCATCCAGTCTGGCACCATCATGCTAACATCGATCATGTCCTGGGTGTCCAACAAGGGCTGGTAGTCGGGCTAGGGGTCGAGCTCCGACGGGCTGAACGACAACTGAAACTGGGTCCCGATATCGAAATGTACACTGACCTCAGGTATCTCTCCCTGCTGATTGGTCCCTGCCTCTGAGTGGTGTGAGCCAGGTGGTCTCAGTGACAAGTAGTCTTCAAGTACTAGTCCTGAAACAGTCCCAACCGTCTGCCTTGTATCAGCGGCCCAGTGCACTGGCGGGCTGACTGGGTCTCTGTCCCGGGGAGCCTCCTCACCACCCTACCTCCCGCGCACTTTACTAATTTAATTTTCAGATAAATGGCGGTGAGAGTCTGAGAGAGAGTTGCTCACTTGCTCCAAAAAACACTGAAGACTATAAGAGAGTGTGCGCACCCTTTTTTATAATGGATTCCTCTTTGTCGTTGCAGTGTCCCGGTCGTAGTAGAGTCATGAGTTATGACCTCTAACATTCATCTGTACCATTCAGAAAAAAAAAGTTTGTCATATTTGATAAGTAAGGTACAGAGTGAAATGAGAATCGAGTGAAAAAGCAAAGCAGTGTAAAGTGTAAACCAAAGTAAAGACTAAAGAGGCTCACATTCACTTGACTGTCAATATTTCTTTTCAGGAAGAGGAAGACGAAGAGGAAGCGGTTTCATTAGCATTTAGCATTAAGCATTTCTGATGGTGATGGAGCGTAAAGGAAGTGAGAGCCCGGTTTCTATCAGGCAGTGGAGCAGAGTGAATCTAGCTCTCTTTCTTCACCTAATGGTGCTTCTGGCCATGCTCGCTCCTCCTCCCTAACTCTCACCGGAAACAATGAAATCTCAACCGTCGAGAGGAATCAGAATGTTGCCGCCAAAACCGCTGCTCAGCGCCTCGCACAGGTCATGGCTTCCCAGACCGCCGACGACGACGACGATCTCGGATTTCGCTACGCTGCTCCTCCACCTCTCTCTCTATCCAGAAATGCCATCAAATCTACCAGCAATATCACCTCCCGCACTCGTAGATCTCCCTCTCCTGCGGTGCGTTCTTCTTTCCTTTTCATTTTCTTCCTCGTTTAGTTGTTACTTGTTACTCTAACCGACTACCTAACTACTTTGGATTCTTTAATGCTGTGAATTGCTTTATTAATTAGTTACCTCAGAATCCTGTGGTTGTGGAAGAAGCACCAGCATCGGCCTCCTATCTTCGTCCGGCTCCGGCACCGGCACGATCACCTACCCTGAATAGACCACCGCTCAGCCTCAGGACTCCTACTCTGGCTGCAGCAGCTATTAAAGAGTAATGGTAATATGGTATTAAGAAAGCATCTTATAATATTATACAAATGAAAAAAAAAGTTATAGGAGTAAAAATATAATAAAAATCTTATACAAATTAAAGTTGTGTGAAATAGCCACTAAAAGAGAAATGTTAGGGCCAGCAATTTTTGTGATTTGTAGTCATCAAATAGCCATCAATAATGATTTTAATGGTGTGAGATTGGTGTGAGATTTCATCCAATGGCTCACTTTTCTTTGCTGGTTACATGCTGGCCAGAATTTAACAAAATTACTGGTCCTTTAGACTTTTCTGCCACTAAAATTAATGTGGTATCATGATAGAAAATAAAGAGGCTAACAATGCATTATAATTATGTAATTTGAATGTGAATATTTTAAGAAAATGACATTTATAATATACGATGTGTTATTCAAAAGATTGAAACGGGCACAATCTTTATATATATTCAATTATTCTTTTTATAAGGAAGTAGCAGCTCAACAGCCACTAACGTATCTGTTTTATGGATATTCAATTATGCATAATTCCTTAAAGAACTATGGGGTAAAATTTATGTAATTTATGCATCATCAACAGTCACTATCGTGCCTGTTCAGCCGTTTTTTTATTATTTTTTAAGAAATTAATTTTTTTGTTAATATATTATTCACTCTTCAAAATTATTAGATAAGTAATTTTTTATTATTTTAATATTAATGTGATCTTATTTATATCATATTTTTTTATTTTAAAATGCCTGATTCAAAAAGAATATATATAAACCAAAATATATGTTAGTCATTTACAAAAGATAATTTTACTTAAATGTCATGAATATTCATATTTGTCTTAATTTTTTTTAAGTGGTAGACCAAAATATGGATCTAGATATGAAGAGATTTTCATTTTCCTGTAAATAGTGAAAAAACAAAAGAAATGAGAATGCTTATTTTTTTGTTTTTAAATACCAAATTATAAGAATAGTTAATAAACAAAATAAGAGAATATAAAAATTGTGTACCTAAAAAAATTTTTTGATAATTCATCATACATATCCTTATCAATAACTTCTTGGATCTTGAAAAAACAGTCACATTTATTGACTATAAAAATAACTATATAAACGATTCAAGATTATTCAATTAAATTGATTCCTTATTATAGGGACGAATTCAATTAGTTCAATTAAAATTTGTACCCAGCACCGCGCCTACCTCTTCCCCTGGCTCTCCTCCACCCCTACCTCTCCCACCTCTTGCTGCTGGCCTCATCTCTAGTAGGTGCCCGTCATCCGGTTGATGCAGATCTGGAGCAAGTGGATGGTGCATGGGCAGATCTTCTGGCACAACCTCGGCCGCCACTAGGTGCTGGTCACCTAGGCCGAATAACTCCATGTGCGCCCACTGAAGGTACCAAGTCATGTATGAGAGCGACGAACGTAGGTCTATATGATGGTGTATAGGCAGATGATGATGGACTCGAGCATCCCACAACTCATGCCAGCCACCGAGAAGCTGCGGAAACCACTCTCCGCGACCAAACCGACCATCCAACTTGTGCATGTCGTCTATGTTCAGTGGCCTGGTCGGAATGTGATGCAGGCCACCGAACTGACGTACAACTCGATCCACCTGATGCCACTCGACGATAGCAAAGCAAAGTAATGGACATACAACTGCCGATGATGCTTCTGCCTCAGCTATCGCCGGTGGAACTATACCAATCAGCTGTGGGCCAGCATACGGCGTCCACTCAACCTGTTCACAAAACACATATAAATAACGACATACAAATTTCAAATAAAACACTTATTAAAAGTACATTAAACTTAACTATGTAAAACTTGAATACTCTGCACTTAAATTCCGCATCCCAATCCCGTTCAGGGTATGCCTGTAATGCCTAAGCCTGCTCTCGCCCATGGCATTGTCCGGTCGGTATTAAACCCACCTACAATGCCAACCACAGTGATATCTTATTCCTCAATATAATTAACTTAGTAATAATAACATAAAAGCTTATTATACGTGTCTATAATACCTCTCCAGTAGGGGAAATCGACGAGTATCAAAGTCGTCAGGCTGTATCAGCGGAATGCGGTAGTAACCCCAGGACAGCAGCAAGCTAACGCACCCTCCCAAATTGCGTTGGCCATGCTCCGTGGCCCGACACATCTGGCAATACAGCCATGCTAGGAGACTGACCACACCTCTCAAGGTCCTCCAGTAGTAGGAGCCACCTGATGTGTACCCGAGAGTCAGAGGTATCCGGGAACAGGATACCCTCTATCAGCTGCATGATGCACCCTCTCGTGTACCTCATCAAGCGCTCCTCTGTAGCGTCCTGCTCCAGCTCTCCACAATTTGTGTTCTGGAACCACGTGAGCTTCATCGTCCACTTCGTCTGTGATTGA
Source organism: Arachis ipaensis (assembly GCF_000816755.2). Taxonomy (NCBI): domain Eukaryota; kingdom Viridiplantae; phylum Streptophyta; class Magnoliopsida; order Fabales; family Fabaceae; genus Arachis; species Arachis ipaensis. The sequence goes on along the minus strand of NC_029793.2, from coordinate 128,269,671 downwards.
CGGTCATATGGGCGTGGAACAACACCGAGTAGCTACTCACGTATCTCCTCAATTGTGTGTCCCTGATGGTGCTGCTCCCACCCACTGATGCACCCACTCACAGGATCACCGTCAATCCTGAGCCCCAGCTGGTAGGCTACGTCCTGCATGGTGATAGTCATCTCTCCACACGGTAGATGAAACGTGTGGGACTCAGGTCTCCACCTCTCTATCAAAGCCGAGGCAAGAGGCTAGTCGTGCTCAAACTCGACCATATAGGCCACATACGCAAACCCATCTCGTCTGAGATTTGGCCTAATCTGCTCCGGCGGCCGTGCCATCAAATTTTGCCTAGTGCGGAGTACCCGAGGCGCCTACCAAACGGAAACAAAAAACACAAAAAAGAGGGACAATTAACACATAAAATTAGAGTTTCACTGCTAATTAATTATAACAAAATAAAAAACAGTTAAAAAAGTGTATCACTCTGTCAAGCCTGCCAGCAATGTGATCAGTGTGATCCAGTCTATACATCTCACCCTCGTAACCCAATACCTGCTCCTCCATCTAAATACAATCCAGTAAAATAAAATCACAAATACTGAACTCACCTTTTAACTAACATAACAAATAATTAACAGTAAATCTAACTAACATGTCATTAGTAACTCTGTAACTCTAACTAACAAACAACCTATAACTAAATTATTTTAATTAACATGTCAATAGTTACGCTAACTACGCTAAAAATAATCTAACTCTAAGTAAGCAAAAAATTTAACTCTAACTAAACTATTATTTACTGACCTGAAACAAAGAATGTCGTCTGCAATGAACTTCACGTGCGTCCAAAAGATAGGATAAAAGAGGAAGACAGTAAATTTTGAAGAGAGATTGTACAAGAATAGGACAAACACAAATGGTCTCACTGGGCTTATATAATATGCCGAACTCTACATAGAGTTCGCCGACGGTACGGCGAACTCTCCTTAATTACCAAAAAAAATCGTATCCTCGTAATTAAACCTGGAAAATAGGGTTTGGGAAATTAATTATTTTTTTATTTTATTTGAGAAAAAAATCTTTTTTATATAATAGAATAAATTAAAAATTAAAATGTCACTTTTTAAAAAAAAATTACCATTTAATTTATTAAGAATTAATATAATATTTTAAAAGATCAAACACTAATTTATCAATTTTTTTAGAAAATACCTAAAAATGTCCTATGAAAATTGCTTAAGAAAATTAAAATAGAAATTTTTGGCTCTTCAATTCATTGAAAACTTTAAATACGAGAAATTTAATCAATAATATGTTATTTACGTAAAATATAAAATATAATAGTCATTTATTTGATATATTTCGTTTCAACATTATATATCCCCTTATTTTCTTAAACAAACAAATCACTACTAGTGTATGGATACATTACAATAAAAGGCCCATCAAATCATACTGCCATAACCTCACACCCTTCATTGGACACTTCCGTTCACTTTAAAAGCGTTCACCCATGACGGCTCATAGAAGAGAAGCCAGCCTCTACCGACAAGCCCTGCAACAACACTGAACGGTCTGTCAATGGCTTAGCAGCTCAACTACCGTCCCAATACGCGTCAAGTTTTCCTCGACTCAAAAGGAATATTTGTAACTCTGTATGATATTCATCTGTACTGTATAAATTTGTGTTGTAATTTTGTTCGCTTTGAATTTGTGTTACAATTTTGTTTATATTAGTACAATAAGTCTAATTTGTATATTACTGATTTTTGTTTATATTATGTACTAATATTTTTTATGATTAATTTTAAAATTATTTTATACAAAAAAAAAGGACTCCAAATCAATTTAACATAATTTTTCTCTCTCTCTA
>NC_029793.2:128267265-128267713 GCF_000816755.2 Arachis ipaensis | reverse complement strand
AATAAAATAAAATTAATATTAAGTATTAGACACTTTCTAAAAATGTTACTGCTTCATATTACATTATATCTTTATGCAAGTTTAATTTTTTGTTTTAAATAAATTTTTTAAGTGTCGGCCAGATTTTCTATTTATTAGTATTTCATTTTAATTTGTTCAAATTTTTTTACTGTTTGTATTTTTTTTTGGTTCATTGTATTTGATATTATTTTAAGTTTCATTGTTTTAAAAAGTTATCTTTTTTTTGGAATTTTCGTTATATGCCTCTTTCTCTTCACATGTTTCTCTTCAAAATCAAAACTAACTTAAAAAAAATATCAACTTATAAACATATTCTTTCTAATCTCAAAAAATTAAAAAGAACACAAATCCAATTTAAGTTTGATTATTCATATTTTGATTGCTCATATAGTTATATCAAGTTAATTATTAGGTGTCAAACATTAAA
>NC_029793.2:128246470-128266856 GCF_000816755.2 Arachis ipaensis | reverse complement strand
GGAGTGTCATTTTCTCTAATATAAAATATAAATTTGACATGATAAATTAACATGGTAAATTATCAATGCGTAATAAATGTAGTTGTTTCGAAGTTTACCTAGAACCAAGATGATTTGAGCCTGAACATGGAGTCCAGGCGCCTTTAGGTACAATGTATGACGTCTTCTCATGGAAGGATAAAGTCGTCCAAATTTCTCGTGAGGAGGTGTGCGTGGGGTGGTACCTATAAAGGACTCAGATGCTTAAGTAAGAAAGGGTTTTGGATAGATTTTTATATAGGTTAGAGTTGAAAACCCCCTGAGATGAAAATAAGAGTTAAATAATTGGATGAGTGACCTAGTGGCTACTCTTGTAACCTTCCTTCCTATTCTGGTGGTTAATTATCTTCTTTTTTCTAGAAGTTGTTGAGATCTCATATTTAAATATATGAGTATATTTGTATATGCAATGAAGATTCTGCACTCCAAATCAGCCCCATAAGATCGGACACACCGACAAAGTGGATATGAACAACAATCAATATATTATTTTCTATTTATTTAATATAAAATATAAATCAAACAATTTAAAGTTTATAATATTCTTTGACTATAAAACATTCTAATAAATTGGTCAAGTATAGGTAGACAATAAAAATATTAAACAATGTAAACAATAGATATATCGGATATTTATTTTACTAGTGTACGGATGGTTATTTTAATATTAAAATTTAGATAATTAATTTAGAGGTGTAATGTATTTTTATTTAATTGGTGGTTATTCATATTGTTTAAAATAGTCATTATTTTCCTAACATTTCCCATATTTTAAAGAGTTAACCTCTTTTTGAAATTCCAATAGCTTCGTTACATTAATACATTATTTAGACACTTTAAAAGATATTACCTTTTTACCTTAGTAATCTTAACTAGTTTCTTAATTAATTGGAATGTATAAACCGAAACCGATATAAAAAATTAGATATTGTTTATCTAATATGAAAAATTAGATATTCTTTATCTAATACTAAAACTTTTGTTGAGCACTTTTGTTTATTCCTGTATTTGTTTTTTGAATTTGTAATGAACTCTATTCTTCAGTGTTGAGTCCTTTTTTCTTTAAAAAAAAAAATATAAAACATATTACAATTATAATTTATTATAATTTATATTAATTAATTAATTGTAATTCATTATATCAATTATTTTGATTCATTAATTTATAAGGTACATAATAGCATAGATGATTTGTTACTTATAATGATTAAATACAATAAATACAGATTAAGGAGAATTTTAGGATATTTGTTAAAAAAAAAAAAAAGAGTTTTCAGATTTTTTATAACAAAAAGAATTTTACCAATTAAAAGGATCAAAATATAACGGACATGCTAGTTAAATATGGAAAACCAATAATGTCATCCTGTTCGATGTTCACACAATCAACTCGGCTCAGAAATTCTTTCCGTGAGCGCCCACAAACTGCTAATTTCCTGCCCCATTCTGCAACTTAAAAGAATATCTGTATATCTGTATGATAATTGATCTGTATCGGAGAGCGTCTTTTAATGTATTTGTGATATGAATTATATGAGTATAAATTTATAAAGTGTTTAAATTTTATAATAAAATATTATTATTTTTAATAAAAATAACTATTAAATATTATTGTTGATATTATTATTGTTATTATTTTTTTGTTACTATTGATATTATTATTAAATTTTTTTTGGAAAATTAACAATTTTTAGTATTTTTAGCCATCTTTTGACCAGTATAAATACTAAATTATCTTTAACAGATAAATTTTATTAATTCATGTGTAAAAATTCTGAAAAGTATGGATGTAAACAATAATAATTCATATGTGTAAAATTCTGATAAACATAGGTGTAAATTATATGCTTATTGTGTGCAAAACTTATATAAATATGAGTGCAAATTATTGCTGATAAAGTGCTAGCCAAAAATAATAATAATTGCCTGCCATGTAGCATTGCTCTTATTAAAAATCTTCACAATACGTTTTATTAATAATATTTATTTTTTCACTTTGGATATACATTAAAGTTGGTATCTGTAGATCTTAAATTCATAGTGATACATAGGGTAATTTACTTAAATAAACTAGTTGAAAACCCCGTCACCGCCGCCTAATGAGGCAGTCTTGAAATCTAACCCGCCAAATCTCCTTTTTTTAATTTTTTTTACTATTAAATATTAAATAATATAAATTACCAAAAAAAAAGTATTGGTGTTTCAACTTCCGAAGCAGATTCAAATTTTATTGATTTGGAAGTTGACAATTGATTTGTGTTGATTTATAGATTATGTTATGTGTTTGTTTTAAGTATAGTTTGATTATTTGAGTTGGATTTATGTATGGATTATTGGATTATGTGTTTATATTTTATTATTGTTGTGTTTGAGACTTATTAAGTTATTATGGTTAATATTGTGATTTGAACGTATTTGAGGCTTATAATTATATTATTTTGGGGCCTATTAAAAAAAAAAGCCAGTTCACCCTTTGGCGGGGCAAGGATAGCAAGTTGAACCCGTATAGGGATGGCAAATGGGCTAACCGCCCCGCGCCCTGTCAAAAGCCCGCCATTTGGCAGGCTGGCCTACCCCGCCTAGTGAAGCGGTCCCAAATTTTTTTTCACCCCGCCTAACAGCGGGTTAGCAGGCTAAGCCCACCAATTCTCTTTGTTTTTTTATTAATAAACCATTAAATATTAAACAATATATATAATTTCATAACTATTTTAATAAATTTATAATTTCTAAAGACATAAAAAATTATAATATCTAAATTCACAAATATTAAATTCTTTATAATTATAAATACGTAATAAACATAATCATAAACCAAATTTTTTGAAACAAAATAATAAAACTAACATTGTCTAAAGTAAAATAAATATTGTCCAAAATATATAATTAAAAATTTACAAGTTTAGAACATAATAAATCAGACGTAAAACATAATCCAAAATACTAAATTAGAACATCTTCAAAAAAATCCTAAGCCCAGCAGGGAAGCCCGCCTCGCCAAAGCCCACAGTTTAAGCGGTACGAATTAGGCGAACTTTTGATGTGTGACGGTCTCAAATTTCCAGCCCGACCCGCTTTTTTTTAACGGGTTACGTGGACCGACCCGACGGATTAATACCCGTTTGCCACCCCTAGTAGCGATTGATTAGAGATTTGGCCGCTCTTTTTCTTAAAGCGCGACCAAAAGGGGTCAATGACCACGTTTTTATGAGGGTGGCGATTGATTAGAGTTTTGGCCATGTTTTTTCTTAGTATGCTTTAAAAGCGTGGCCTAGAAGGGTCAATGGTCACACTTTTATGAAGATGGCAATTGATTAGAAATTTGACCACGATTTTTCTTACCACGCATTAAAAGCGTGGCCCAAATAGGTCAATTGCTATGCTTTTATGAGGGTGGCAGTTAATTAAACATTTGGCCATGCTTTTTCTTGCCACGCTTCATAAGCGTGGCCAAAATAGGTCAATAGCCACGCTTTTACGAAGGTGGCGATTGATTAGAAATTTGGCCACGCTTCAAAAACATGGCCGAAAGAACTTTATTACCCCTCATAAAAGAAAACCCTAATTTTTCTCACCCTCCTCTGTGCCTCACTCCCTCACCAAAGCTCTCCCTCTCACCCTCAACATACACTTAAACACTTTCTCTCTTAAGCCTCACCGTCGGTCACCGCCTCCTTTATTCACTCTCACCGCTGTTCTACATGTGCTTCTGTTTCCCTTCGTCGTCGTTCCTGTTGTCACTGGTCTCCCCATCGCGTTCTTGTTCATCGACGCATCCTGCAGTCACATTGCTGCCACCAGCAGAATCTTCTCCTCCAGCAGCAGCGTCACCGTGTCCTACAAATTCCTTGTCGGCGGTCTCCCCATTGCATTACTGTTCGGTGCTGCATCTTACAGTCACTTCGTTGCTGCATTTGCTTGCCGACGGACTCCACATTGCGTCGTTGTTTGGCGTTGTGTCTTGCAATCACCTCGCTGCCACTCGTAGATTCTTCTCTTCCAAGAACTTTTTATTATCATTGATTTGCTGTTTTTTATTTTTATTTTTTTTCCTTTTAAATCTGTAGGTTGAAGTGGAAAATCTTACCAATGAAAAACACCAGTTAGATAAGCAAATAAGGTTTTTGTCTCTAAACCCTAAATAATTGTTATACTTGTCTGCTATCTTTTTAAATAATCCATCATCATTATGGTAATGAGATGCAAGAAAGATTAAGAGGTCTTAGTGAAGATGAAAACACTCAAAGGTAGTAAAATTCTCCTCTTGTACTTGTTCTCTTTTCAAATTTTTCCTTGTTAATCAGTATCATCATCTAAACATAGTTATATACCCAAAGTTAATTTTTTATTATTATTGTTGCATTGCTTACTTTTTTAATTTATTTATATTTTTACACTAATATTACACTGAATTTGTGGGTCATTGACTTTATATAAGTGAGGGAGCAATTAGAAATATTCACCATATTAAAAGGTGTTGATGAAGACTCACTAGAGGCTGTTGTTATCAACATGGCTGATGAGATGAGTTTGGTGATATTAACAATTTTTTTTTAGTCATAAAAATTATATAAATCGTGGTCTTTGTATAAGTTTTAAAAAAAACAAGGGTTAACCACCAATTATACCCCCGGATTTTGTAAACGCTGACAATAATACCCCTCACTTTTATTATCGACAAAAATATCGTTGGATAATTTAAAAACGTGCACCAAATGCCCGTCCGGCAAGTGATGCCTTCTTCGTTGACGGAAGTGTGTGATGTGGCAAATGGAAAAGCTTGTGTGGCAAACGGAAAGCTTACCTGGACCCATTCCCAAATTTCCTAATTCAATTACCCTAATTCCTAATTAATAACCTAATTTCAACTAATGCTTTAAGAAGTTAAAAGATTTTAACACTGTGAAAGAGTAAAATAGTTAACACTGGAGTCATAGTAGCCTCTCCATCTTCTCCTCTTCAAGTCACCGTCGAAGACCATCGTCAGCCCATCGTCGCCGCAACGCTGGTTTGGAGGGATATTGTCGCATGTTGGTGGTTGTTCATCTAACAAGGTACGCGTAATATCTCTGCCTCTTTGCCATTAGGAACTTTGTTTTCGTTCATGTTTCTGTGGCTATATGGTCTTTGATGGGAAAAAATGACAACTAAATATGTGACAATTTGGATTTCCGGGCATTAAAATTTTGTCACTTGATGCATGCCTTGTTTGCTGTATTGCATTGGTTTAGGGTTTAGTCAGGGTAATTTTTTTCTGTTTTGGATGAACAATTTTAGTAGTTGATTGGTGTTGTACTAGTATTAAAATGTGTATTTTTTCTGCTTGAAATTTCAAATGTCAGCACTCATAACATTTGTGATGCACCACATGGGTAGGTTAGAAAGCAATCAAAAGGGTGGTTTGCAATATTCTGGGGGTACTGTTAGCAACATTGACAGGGTATGTGTGGATACTTGTAATTTATTTCTGGTAGAAGGGTTGTTTCTCGATTTAGGTTACACAGGGTTTAAGGACGTTCATTGGTTAGAGCCCGGTTTTGACTTATCAAATGGTTTAAGGCCGCTTAAAAGGGATGCTGATGTTATTAGTATGTGTGATGCTGCGATGAAAAATGGTAATATGGTTCACTTGTATTTTGAGCATCCTGTTCTAGAAAATCCTGAGTACGTAGATGAAGTCGAGGTATCTGAGGATGAGGTAGAAGTTGTAGAGGTAGACGATGAGGATGTGTGTCGTGATGAAGAAAGGCAGGGAGAAGATGAGGTGATGGAAGATTGGTACAATGGTAATGGGGAAGTGGCTCAAGACAAGGGTAATGTTGAGACTATTAATGTACTACCAACTGAGGCACCCCAAGTTGAGGGAGATCAAACTGCCGGATATGAAACCAATGAGAATGTCGGTAGATACGGTAGAAAGAGAATTAGAAAGAAACATGCAAGGCCACCACCATTGGGTACCACCAAAGTAGTAGGGGAAACACCAGCTGAAGAAGCTAGAGGAGAAGCAAAATCTGCGCAGAATGTGTCAAATGAAGATGTGAATCCACATGTTAAACCTGCCATCGAAGGTAAATTCATTTAGAAAATTATGCAATTTAGGTTTCATAAAAATACTAAACTGCGATGTTGTTAACAATGAATTATTTTATTTTATGTTATTGTAGAAGAGAATCATAATGAGGAGGGAGACGATAATTTAAGACAATCAGGAAGAAGGAAGAGACACTCAAGGCCACAACCATCAGGTCAGAAAATTATTCCTCCCAGGGATAATGAGGCCCCAACAGTGGTTGTACTTGTACATGAGGGTAACGCTGATGGAGTTAATAAGGGTGAGGAAAATGAGTTCCAATACAAGTCTGAGGATCTTCACAGTTTAGCTGAATCAGATGATGAAAACGGGGTCCCGGTATTTCCACAACATAATCCTCAAGCACGCTTCGGCCAAGTTAGACTTGAGCTGGGCATGGAGTTTGCAACGATGCAAGAGTTCAAGGATGCTGTTAAGAAGTTTAACATCCAAATGGGGAGGGAAGTGTTCTTTTTAAAGGTGGAGCCTCTAAGATGCAGAGTTATTTGTTATAATTAGGACTGTCCGTGGGAGGTGTACTGTTCAAGGAGAAATTTTCCACTAAGTTTTCAAATCAAGACGCTAGTTGATGAGCACACATGTCCAAGGAGTAACAAATCTAGATCGGTAACCTGTAAATGGGTGGCTGGAGAATTAGTTAACAAGCTTAGAATTTCTCCTAATTTGATACAAAGGGAGGCAGAAGAGTGGTTCAAGGTAGAATATGACATAAGTGTAGGTGAGCGAATGATGTATAGGGCAATGGAGATGGCAAAGGATATCATTGAGGGGACGAAGAAGGAACAGTATGGTAAGCTACGCAATTATTTATCGGAGCTACTTAAAGCTAATCCTGGTTCTACATGTACTATGAGCACACATCCACAACCAGAGGGTTTGCCTAAGTTCAGAAGTTTGTATATATGCTTAGAGGCATGTAAGAGAGGATTTAAATATGGTTGTAGGATTTTTATTTTCTTTGATGGAACCTTTCTTAAGGGGTATTTTGGGGGTCAACTACTCACAGCTGTAGGACAAGACGCGAATAATCATCTATTTCCTATAGCATATGCTGTGGTTGATGCGAAAACAAAGGAAAATTGGAAATGGTTCTTGAATTTACTTCGTGAAGATATCGGTAATTACCATGAATTTGGGTGGAACTTCATGAGTGACAAGCAAAAGGTAATTTATACATCTTGTCCAATTAGGTAATTTGAATTCATGCACTTATGTTGTGATATTGAATATTGGGTTTTTGCCATGTGGTTTAGGGACTGGTTCCAGCACTCCAAGAAGTCATGCCAAAAATTTCACATAGATTTTGTGTGATGCACATGTGGCAGAACTTGAACAAGAGATGGAAGGATAAAGAGTTAAGAGGAGCTCTGTGGCAATGTGCTCAGGCAATGACAGATTTGGAATTCAAGAATGCAATGGCATATATCAAGCGGATCAGTGTACTATGAGGAGACTCTTGAGGCAGCTGATGAACAACAAGTTACACAAGGGCACCCCCAATCTCAAACTGATAATGAGATTAGCTTCAATGTTAACACCTTTGTACTTGTTTTTTCTGCAACATACACAGACTTATGGAATTTGTGTTGAATTTGTAGCAAACCCAAGGGTTGGAATCAGATCCTGCAGCAGCATCTGCTTCAACCACCACTATCAACAAGTCAGCTCCACCAAAAGTTGCTGGTGCTGTAGCTGCTGCTCCAAGACTTGTGAGGAGGGGTGCATCTAGTGCTAGGGCAAAGATCCCCATTATGAGACCACCATCCACTATTGCACTAGCACATGATCCAATTAGGCCACCACAGGTCAGGTCCAGTGTGGCTGCTGCTCCCACTCCAAGGGCTACCTCAGTGAGGCCCAATGTACCTTTTAGACCACCACAGGTCAGGCCCAATGTGGCTGGAAGGCCCAATATTCATGTGAAGCCCAATACTTCAGCCCAAGTGCATGTGCCAAATTCTAGCTCCAGTGCTCCCTCATTGGTTTCTCACCAAACAATGAGTGTAGCAAGCAAGGGTACCACAAAGAGATTCATGGAATTCATGCCTACACCTGCACCTTCAAAGCTTTCACAAAAACAAAAGAAGAAGCCATGATGAATGTGTTGTATTAGTGTCTTTTGACATTGTAGAACTGATTTAGGAATCCTTTGTTTTGAGTGTTAATGAGCTTTTTGGCTGACTTGTTTAAGTTGTTTTCAGATATATTGAACTAAGTTGTGTTTGACTCTGTTAAGTACTTTTTGTGGTAGATTACCTAATTCCCTTATGTCATTGCAACATTGTCACTTGATCACAAGTTATGCTTGAATTACAGGGAATGTTTATTTACTTTTTGGGGATTGTTATAAACGTTATGTAACCTGTTATGGTCAATGTGATCAGATATAGTACATTTAAATGTTAATTACCAAGTTTATACTACAAGTATTCTATTTGGTTTTACTGCACTTTACAAAACACAACAGACATCAGGTTCTCATCAAATTTATAGTTGAATAATTTGCTACACTCTTAATACACATCAGTTTCCATGAAAACACAATACAAGAGTTGTCATTCCCTATTTCAACCAAATTTGGCACATTCACAGTTATCAAAATACACACTAATCATTCACATTTACTCTTCATCCACTATTTAACATTAGTTCAACTCAGTTCTTAAACAGAGCAAAGAAATTGATGAAGACACCAATTGCAACCCCAATGCAAATCATGATTAGAAGAATTTCAATCCTCCTTAATTTCTCTTTCAATTCTTTTGTAAGAACAGGTAGCACCATGGGGTCTATGTCCTCATACTCCACTGATTCGAATAGCTTGCTAGTGCTCTTCTGTTTGAGTTTTCCACCTGAAGATAGCCTGGGTTTGTGGTTCCAAGAACATTCCACCTCTTCAACCATGTCTTGCTCTTCCAATTCATCAATCCATTGAAAATATTTGCAATCCTGGTTTTTATTCTGTCAAGAACACAAATTGAAAACCCATGAAGAACAAATCAATCATAACGTGCAAAAAATCGGATTGCATCACAAAATCATGTTCATAACTAAATTAAAAATTACCTGGAAATGAGGAAATCTGTTGCTTTCTCTCAGAGCTCGAAGGACAACGCTTCAACGCTTCAACGCTTCGCTACTGCTTTCTCAGAGGCAGAGCTCGACGGAGGTGACATGCGAAGTGGCTGAGGGCGTGACAGAGCTGAGCGCGCGACAGAGCTGACGGCGGGAAGGTGCTGACTGCTCGAGGTATCGGAAGGCGCGACGGACCCAACGGCGCCAGGGAGCTGACGGCGCGACGCTGGTGACGGCGTCACCGTGCTGAAGGCGCGACGGAGGTGAGTGTGCTGAGGTGAGTGCGACGGCGGTGAGTGCGTTGAGGGCCTCCTGGAGTCGTGGGTAACTGGGTGGTGTTCTGTTCTGTGGGAGGCTGGAGTTGAGAACTGAGAAGATGGAGGAACGAGGAAGTGGAGGCTGCGAAGGAGAAAACTGAATTAGGGTTCCCTCAGCACAAAACGGCAGCGTATTGAGGCAATGTTAAAAAACCGGCCGGGTCCCGGTTCGGTTCGACCGACCGGTAACCGGCCGGTTCGTCGGTTCAAGTCCGATTTTCAAATCCTGCGATTTTTCTTATTATCCGAACCGCTACAACTACCGGTTCACGGTTCGACTGGTTCGACCGGCCAGTTCGAACCGGTTTTCAGAACATTGATCATAACATGCAAAACACATTAAAACAGGAATAACTACAAAGACCCATTACAGGCCAAAACCCAGTCATGCTTACCTTCCATAGTGGCCACCGAAGGAACCACCTCCCTGGGTTAGCATTCGTCTTCGATCTCAGAGCAACAACAGCAAGAGAACAGCGACACATACCATCATACTGCTTCGAACCAGAGTCTTCGCACCTATCGTTGCCGCCTTCTACCATTGATGCAGACCTTCGCTTCATCATACCTGCTGCATCCATAGTTGAACGGCTATTCAGATGCATCACGTTCTCATTTTGCAATTGGGAATTAGGGTAATTGAATTAGGAAATTTGGGAACGGGTCCAGGTAAGCTTTTCGTTTGCCACACAAGCTTTTCCATTTGCCACATCACACACTTCCGTCAACGGAAAAGGCATCACTTGCCGGACGGGCATTTGGTGTACGTTTTTAAATTATCCAACGATATTTTTGTCGATAATAAAAGTGAGGGGCATTATTGTCAGCGTTTACAAAATCCGGGGGTATAATTGGTGGTTAACCCAAAAAACAAATATAAAATCTGCAAAACCATTATGACTCATGAAGTAAATATACATACATGAATAATCGTGGATTTTTATCAATTTTTATGCTTTTTTAAGATATTTTTTATTTTTTATTTAATTAAAAATTCTTTGTTTTTTAATTTGTATATCCATGTTTATATATATTATTTGTTAATTCCATAACATAGGTTTTAAAATTAAAGAAGAAATGAGTAGTCACAAATACAAAATGCAAAAATATAAAACAAAAAAAAATCACTCTTATTTTTTCAGGATATTCATGCAAAATTATATTAAAAAATATTTTTATCATAATCATGGTATTTGTATTTATATTACAATAAAAGATAAAAAAAACTTTAAAAAAAATTAATAAAAACTGAAATCCAAGTTTTGTATTTAATTCAAACTTAAGAAAATTGCATTTCTACAAACCTATAAATTTAAATCATGAATTTTGGTTTTAAAAAAATTACCTAAATATAAAATTATTATTATATAACTTTTAAAATAAATATGATATAACAATGTTTTGAAATAATTATTTGTTAATAGAAACTCTAAAATTTCTTAAGTTTGAGCTCCTGTCTCTTATGTCACATATAGAGGACTATATCTTACATATATTTTTTCGTTGATGTTGCGATGGGCTGCCAAAAGATTAGTGAAAGCAAGCAAAGCCAAATCATGATTGTAATCTTGAACAAATGTCTTTATCCTCCACTTGTCACTTTGTTTGTCTAAGAACACCACAAACTTCGCATTGCAGTTAGTCCTAGTCTTTGCCTTATGCTCTCTCTTTCTATTCGCTCTCTCATAATGCTTCTTCTCTCGTAAACCTTGTAGATTGCAGTAGAAAAATTGCTTCATAATATTGCCTTAATCATCTTTAATGGAATCTCCTTTTTGAACAACAAATCCAGTCGCCTTTGCATACTCTACGTATCTTGCATACCCATCAAATTCAGCATCAGTCACTGCAGCCGCGGTTGACAGCATGGAACCGTCTACATCATCACTTATTGGATTCCTGAACCAATTGGTGACTCCGATGAAAGCACCATGCCACCCTCTTCCCTTGCACCAGATATATCCACTCTCTTTGCCGCCTCACTCTCCCTGCCCACTCCTGACGGTGACTCTAACCCTGTAGAGAACTCTTCCTCATCGGAATCATTATTCCATCCATCAGTCCATTGACCTGAAAAGTTTGAGTTTCCTTCACTGCCATTATCCTTTCCAAGACGTTCTTAAGTACCTGCATTACACAATTTAAAATTAAAAACACTAACAGTACCGAAGATAATATAAAACTCCAACATTTGGTTTACAAGATGAATACCAATTCAACAGAATACAATAAAGTGTAATTTTCAATTCTCAAAAAAATTTCAATTCTTACATTGATGTCCAAACTAAATCAGACCAAAAACAGAGAGCTAATTGGGTTTTTCTAATGCTTTGAAGATAATTTAAAGCCTTTAATATGTAACATCGTAATTACCCTAAGCCTTACCTCGCATCGTAAAGCAAAGCTCAATCAAAGGTTACGACAATTCTAAAGCTAGTACACACACACACACACACACACACACACACACAAGGAAATAATAATTCTAGAAGCCTGATGAAGAATTAAGCTAAAAAACAGAGTTCAAAAGTGCAAAACATTCACACGAAGTTACACTAATCGAGGCATAAGATATACATACAGATATCAAGACATATTTATAGATATATCAAAGTATAATAGTCATAAGAATCTAGCCGCCGCTCGCAGAGTTTAAGCTGGCTAGCTATATACAGACATACAGAGTTTTGAAAGTAAAACAACTTATACAATATTTCTCTCAAAATAAGCCTCTAAGGCAAATATAAATACAAAAGTGAGAGACCTAATTAAAATAAATCAAAAGACTTTAAAACATAGCGAGGATCCTCCGCTCTGTCACCATCAAAGCAACTCACCGAATCTAACGCTGGTGAGGTGGCGTTTAGCACCAAGGGGGTAGCAACAAACTTCTCTTGTTTTCTTCCTTTTGAACTCTACCAAATTTCACCGAATACTACCTGTAATCAACAAAATACAACAACTCAAAGTAGCATCTAATAGGAGATAAATCACCTAAATCTCTCAAGAATTCAACGAATCACTATATAAATCATATAGAAAAGACACTAATAATACTCACGCATCATACAGCCAGCCACTGCCGCCACAATCTAATCTTGAATTTCTTCTAATTTTGACACATTGAGGTATGGGATATGTTTTTAAAATTAAAAGTCTTATACTATAAATGCTAATAAAGGTTAAAGAATAATTGCAAATGATTTATTGTTATCTTGTGTGAATAACTCATATAGTTGAATTGTGCTTGTGATTGTGATTGTTGATAATTATTTGATTGTTTGGAAATGACTAGTTGCTCAAAATTTTTGGTTATGTTGGTTCCTTTGATTTGGATCCTGTAATTAAACTTGGTAAGTTAATATTGAAGTATGATTATTAAACCAATTCCTTGAATCTGAATTTCGTTATGAGTTAATGCAGTAACTTTGAAAACGAATCAGTAAACCTATAGTAAACGAAACTGGTAAAATAACAAGAAATATAAAATCTAACAACTACCAATTGCAAGAAATTAATAACAAACAACTCAATCAAACATTAATAAACAAAGAAACATCAAAATTGCATTAATAGAAATCAAAACTACAAAGAGTTCATAAACACAAAAGCAACAAAATAAAGGAAATAGCAAGAAAAACTTAAAGAGCAAAGATGTAAGAATAATAAATTGCAAGGAAACTAAATCAAAGCAAGAATTAACCTAAACCTAAGAGTAATTTAACCTAATTCTACCCCGATTCTAGAGAGAAGAGAGAGCTTCTCTCTCTATAATATGACCTAAAGCATGATATTAATCTATCATAATTGCTCTCCCTTGTTCTCTCTTGAATTTCGCATCAAATAGCTTCATAAATGAGTTAGATTGGGCTTCTGCAGCCCCAAAAATCGCCCCCAGCGTGTTTCATTAATGAGGTCATGTAACACCCTAATTAGCCTAAACTTTACCTCGCGTCGTAAAGCAAAGGTTAATCAGAGATTACGATAGTTCTAAGCTCATACATATAATATATAGAAAGAATAGTATAATCTAGAAGGCCGATGGAGGATATTACTAAAAAACAGGATTTTTGAAAAGCGCATAACGTTCTAACAAAGCGGCTAACTTAAAACACAAGAAACAGAAATAGGGTAACAAAAGATAAGTATATAATATCATAATAAACTAGCCACGGCTCGCGGAGTTTAAGCCGACTAGCCATATACATACCATACATGAAACCAGATAGTAAAAACAGCTTATACCAATTTTGTTCTCTCAAATACAAGCCTCTAGGCCAAACAAAATACAAAAAAAGGAGAGACATATACAAAATAAATCAAAAGAACTCAAAAAGATATCCGGATCCTCCACTTCTGTCACCACCCAAGCAACTCACCAAGGTAGGTTGCAACCTGCATCTGAAAATAATAACAGAAATATGGTATGAGAACGGAGGTTCTCAGTATGGTAACAGTGCCCAGTGATGTAGGATATAAGACCCCAGGATGCCAAAGGCAATCCTAGACTCCATAATCATCACACGATTCAATTTTAAGGCATACTAAACAAATAAAAATAATATATCTTAACATAAATAAACAGGGTACTCTATCTTAGGGGATTTCTATTCTAACCAAACACCGCTGTCCCACAACCTTCACCAACCTATCCTCTATGCGATCCCATCGCCACCGCCTTCCGAACCTCCTTAATCCCAGTAGAAAACACAATTATAAACAGTACAAGTAAAACACAAGTTGAAGCATATAAAGCAATTAATTCAAATAGCAATTAGACATGTTATACAAATAGGCAAACAACTTCAAGTCGGCAAAGTATACAAACAAATAGAAAATACACATGATGAATGCATGTCCTACTGGCTGTGATATCACATTGTCGGTTCAACTGCCACCCCGACACACCTCCATGGAGATGTCGCCCTTCGGAATCATCATATGGGAACTCCCGAGATATAGTGCTTGGATCACTGTCCAGGATTTTGCGCCTGCACGCTCTATTGATCCGAAGGGATGCGAGCGGGATACTCTTGCCATGGCCTCACATCTCAATGCAAGCGGGACGAACCACCGCCCTTACGCTGCCGCCGCTACCTCGACAGGCGGGATCCAACCACCGTCCCTGCCGTGCGCATAGCGTCTCTTAATCCCAATTTAAAATAGTAGTTCAGTGGTTTTTCAGAAAACAGTTTCAATACATCAGTGATTCCTCATCACACATTTGAGTCATCAACTCATCTCAACCACTGTCAATTTACATTTTCGTTTCGAACTCAACAGTTCATCAATTCTCATTTCATACATCAACCATTCATCACATACCATCAAACCATCCTCAGTACGCCAAAAACCTAGGCCTCCGTTTTCTAATTTTTCCAAATAATATTATCTAAAATCCTTAAATTCTTTCCCATGTTTTAAATACCCAAAACTAGGCCCAAGAGTCTTAAAATGGTGTTATAAAAGCTTACAACCTTGTTGGGAAGGTGATATCGTTGAAAACAAAGTTTAAATTTGTAAAACAGGGCGTGTGTGTGCGCACGCCCAGGAAGATTTTTAAGGTGTGCGTACGCAGAGGGCTGTGCATACGCACATGTACCAAAACTTGTAAGGTATGTTCACTCACACAGGGTGTGCTAGCGCCCCCAACAGACGACCCTTCCCAACTTGTGCGTGCGCACAGGGCCGTGCGTACGCACAGGGCCGTGCATACGCACAGGTCGCAATTCTTCATTGATATGTGTGCGCACAAGCTGTGCTAACGCTGCAAGCAGAGAGCCTTTTCCTGCTTGTGCATACGCACAGGTCTGTGTGTCCGCACAGAATAAGATTTTCGTAGGGGTGTGCATGCGCACAAGGCTGTGCGTGCACACATATCAGAAATCATAAAATTCTACAACTTTGTAGAATTTCAGATTTTTAATACCAACTTTGAATGATCATAACTTCCTCTACAAAATTTCAAAATTTACAAACTTTATATCAAATTAAAGGGTTTTTAATAAGGTTTAATTTCAAACAAATCCCAATCAATTTTGAAAATTGAGGCAAAAGTTATGATCGAAGAAAATTTACCAAAATTTCCTTTTTACCCAAATTTCATATATACTCAAATTTACCAATTTCTCAAGCCACATCCAACTAGGCCAATACCATACCCTCATTTATAACATAAATTACCTTATAGGGTTACCAATCACCATTCTCAACCATCAAACCTCAAATATATGACTCTAAAATCAATCCTCTGCCAATACATTCACCAATCATTACCTCATCTCTATCAATTCACATGATCAACCTCATTCATGCTTTAAATCCATATCCAACCATATACAATCATTCAAAATCATCAAGCATCATATCTCAACATCATTAATTCTTAACATAGCAATATCATTTCAACATACAACATCAACCAACCATAATCAACAACCACATAAATCCAAACTTATCCTATGGGTCACTAGCCTAAGGGTTCATGAATATTAAATACTACATAGAGGAAACTGAAACCATATCTTGGCCGATTCCCAATATGTCCTTAACCCACAATGAGCACCAACAAGCTTTCCAATACAATCCAAGCTTTTAACATTCACCAACAAGCTCCAAACTCACAATAATCAAACTATATAGGCATAAACCATCACAAATCAACCTAGGGCTCAACATAAATCAAAATTTCTCAAGAGTTCAAAGCCTCTTACCTTGACCAACAGTTTTGGTAGCCAAAAGCCAAAGCTAAGCAAGGATTAGAGTGAACCTAAAGACCCAAAACACAAGGTTTTCTCAAGATCATCACTCACCAAACTCGAAATCTTAAGGCAGAAGAAGGGAAGAATAATTTCGAAAAACTTACCACAAGATTTAGATAGAATTGACGGGCTCGGCGAGAGCTTTGCGTAGCCGCTGACGGCACACAAATCGGAGCACCGTAGCTCAAGATATCGCGGAAAGAAGTGATGTGTGAATAGTGTTTCTTCTCCCTTCTCCCTCTTCTCTCAATTTTCTGTTGTGTGTGTGTGTTTAATGATGAATGGGTTCATTAATGAGCCCTTATATATGTTGGACTTGGGCCCAACTTGGGCCCGGTCCAGCCCGTTAGTATTTTTAGCCTGTTTGGTCCAACTTCGGGCCAAACTTTTAAAATTAACGCCCGGTTTTCCATTTCTAATATTTTTCTAAGGTTTTTTACTGTTTCCAGTTTTCTCACGCAGTACCCGACAGACTTGAACCGGTTCAACTTCCGATTCGTGATTTTTCACGGTTTTTCGCAGAAAAGACATTTTCTGACTCAGAAAGACCTACTGAGTCCAAAAATGGCATTTAAATCCTCAAATTCTCACTCTAACTTTTCGGATCCTATTCTGGGCAATATAATCACTTAACTAACGAGTTGATTAGTTGTGGTTCTTACAGGTCACGTGCTGCTTGTCACGCGCACGCGTCGCTTGGCGAATTTCCGGTCACGTGTATGCCTCACATGGCAGATTTCCAAAACTTCATTCCTTCATGCTTTCTCCACTTTTGCATGCTTTTTCTTCATTCTTTCAATCCAATCTTTACCTTCTAAACCTAAAATCACTCAACAAACATATCAACGCATCGAATGAAATTAAAGTAGATTAAATTTAGCAATTTAAGGGCCTAAAAAGCATGTTTTTACTCTTAAGCACAATTTAGGGAGAATTTATAAAACTATACTATTTTAGTGAATAAATGTGAAAAAAGTTGATAAAATCTACTGAATTCAATACAAGATAAACCATAAAATTGTGGTTTATCACTACGCGCAAGGTAAAAGGTGAGGATACTGTGCATACCAGTGCTTTTATACCAGAGCCGCATGCCATTAGGTAGTGTTGGTACCGCGATCTGGGCGCAATGAGATTCTTTCATCGGTGCAGGGAGAGTGGCCACTTGGAGCTTCTATTTTGGGACGGGATACAGGAGCTCTTCATTTAATGTCACCATGACGTTGGGATGCAAATGCTGCACAATGCCGCAATTAAGGGTCATGACCCTACCAAGTACGCACTGTCAATGATGTTGCTCCTTCGTAAGGACGACAAGAGGGCGAAAAAGAATGGGATCGAAATATTTCATGCGCTTGAGGTGTCTGTGATAAACTCCAATTTTAGGGTTTATCTTGTGTTTAAATGAGTAGGTTTTATCAACTTTTCCTACACTTATTCACTAAAATAGTATAGTTTTTTGAATTCTTTCTAAATTGTGCTTAAGAGTGAAAACATGCTTTTTAGGCCATTAATTTACTAATTTTAATTCACTTTAATTCTATTCGATGCCTTGATGTGTTTGATAAAGTGATTTCAGGTTTACAAGGCAAGTATGGATTGAAGGAGTGAGGAGAAAGCATGCAAAAGTGAAGAACTCATGAAGAAATGAAGTTTGGAATATTTTCAACGCCATGCGTACGCACCAAAATACATGCGTACACACAATTACAATCTTCACAGTCATGCGTACGCACAAGAATGCATGCGTACGCATGAATGTATGCACATGACTCATTAATGAGAAGATGCTGGGGCCAATTTTTGGACCTGCCAAAACCCAATCCAACTAATTTCTAAAGCTATTTGAAGCCAAATTCAAGAAGGATCAAGGGGGAGCAATTAGGGTAGCTTAGGAACCATGTTTTAGGTAGTTTTCTAGAGAGAGAAGCTCCCTCTTTTCTCTAAAATTAGAGTTTTTAGTTTAATTTTATTCTTTAATTCTTGTTTTAATGTAGATCCATTTATATTTCCTTGTTTAATTGTCTTAATTCTCTTAGTTTCTCTTGTTAATTTCTCATTTGTGCCACTTTTTATGTTGATGAACTCTTGTTAATTTTTATTTTATTTAATGCAATTTGATGTTTTCATATTTCTTAATATTTGTTTAGATTGTTATTATTATTTTCTTACAATTGATAGCTTTAGATTTTATTATTTCTTGCTATTTTAATATGTTTTCTTTTTATGCACACAAAGTGTTTGATAAAATGCTTGGCTTAGTTATAGAGTAGTTTTGAGCATTCTTGGCTTGGAAAGAAAAATTAGATAATCTTAAGTCATTAATATCCAACTTATGTTGGTGATCTAGAGTTGTTAATTAATATTGTTTCTATTGACGCTAATCTCTTACTAATTCAATTAGTAAGTTGATTAGGACTTATGGATTGAGATTAATTTTAAGCATCTTTAACTTTCTCCCGATGTTGGAGATAACAAAATAGGATTAGCTCTTGGTAATTATTGTGTTATGATTAATAACTAGGATAGAAAATCTTGATTCTCAATCCTTGCCATGAAGTGCCACTTTAGTAATTGTTATCCTTAGTTGTTTGATTTAAATTTCTTGTCATTTAATTTCTTGCTTCTTTATCCGCAAACCCCCCTTGAACCTCATAACCAATACTTGAGCATTCAATTGCAATTCCTAGAGAGAACAACTCGGGAGTAATACTCTCGATTATTTTTATTGGGTTTGCATTTGTGACAACCAAACTAAATTTTGATGGAGAATTCATTGTTGATCTAGACTATGCTTGCAACGAAGTAATTCTTTGTACTAAGAGAAATTCTAGACCGGCATAAATTCTCTCATCAGTCCGGTATACTCACAAGTGTAAAGTGATGTGCTGTCAAGTTGTCTCAGTTTCGTGGCACTTTGAAGTCCAACTGCCTGAAATAGGAGAGCATTTGGTGTGTGATTCGACGACGTGCCCGACTCGGGGCCACATGGGTCTTCTCTATAACCATCACCAACGATGAGCTGAGTGGGACTGCAACTACGATTACAGAGGTGCTAGTCATATCCCCTGCATTCACTGTCGTGCCGACTACGAGTTGATACTATTTGTCAACTTCCCTTTAGTTGGGTTCGCATATCACTTGAATCAGCTATATTTTTAATGTATATTTTGAACTGGTATATGAACAGACAAGTTTTATGCTATTGGAATTTTTTTTACCTTTTTTTAAATTTAGTAACATGAATGTTATGTAACCAACTTGGGTTGGTCGAGTGGTCAGCTCACTTGTTCACTTAAGCAAGTGTCGGGAGTTCGAATCCGCCTTGTGCATGCAGCAACCCATTGGTCAGCGGCTGACCCTTAAACGGAGCTCAAATTCGCATGGAATTAGTCCTTGACCTATCGGGTTGAGGGATACCGTGGTAACAAAAAAAAACATGAATGTTATGTTATTTATAGTAAATTAATAATATGTTCTCTAATTTATTATTTTTGGTCGCATATGATTTGATCCTGGGGCTCTTGATCCTGTAGATATAAAAAATGCTTTTAGCCGGGTCCTATTAATAACCACATCCCAATTATAAAAACAAAAAATAACCAAAATACTTTTTTTTTTTAAATTCATACTTATAATAATTAAATCTAACAATACAAAAATAACAAAAGAAAACTAAAATGAACAAATGAAAAGAGAAACCAAAAAGCTAAATCACAAATTCAAAATAAAAAAAGTAAAGAGACGTTAATTGAGTAAGGGGTGAATCTCACAGTTGTTAATGAAATTAATATAAAAATTATATGATTTTGTAGGTATGAAGTTCAAGTAGTTTTACTAGAGTTACGTAGTTTGATTGTCAAAACTTAAGTTAATATTAATCATCTTGATAAATAATTCATTTTATCCAATCTTAGATTTATCATAGAGTGTAACTTACCCTTTATTTGAGAAAGGATTGGGTAGAATTTTCTCATAATTTTTCGAATTTCAAAACTAAAAATACAAATAATTGGGTTGAATTGGCTTATGTTATAGTTAGCTCACTAGACTGCTTTCTTTAACTGCAAAAGCATATTACTTTTAGTGATACCAACTAT
>NC_029793.2:128240030-128246465 GCF_000816755.2 Arachis ipaensis | reverse complement strand
ATATATAATATTAATAAGAATTCACATTAAAAAAAAAGACTACAGCGAGGCATGCTTGCTAAAGAAGCCACGTACGAGGGGAAGTGAGGACGTGATGGTGCAGAACCAATGGGACACCTTCCGATACGACGCCGAGTGCTTATAAAAATACCATAAACAAAAACACTTGGCGGTACTAATTGGTTCCTTAGGTATTCACCTCATTATACCTATTTTCCCCTTCCAGACATTCATCATCTGGAAAGTGATAATGAAGCGTTCAACAGACACCATCTACCTTCCCTATGATGTTTAAGTGCTAATTGTCGTGAAAGCCGCAGCAAACTCCGTCTAGGACTTGTGTAGTCTCAAAATGTTGTGTACTGTTGCACGCAATACAGAGGAGGAGGATATTGTGTATCAATATGCCTCGATTCTATATATACAGCAAATTCGGTTGGCTTGGGATTGTCGGGACCGAGAGGCAGAAAGATTCTTTCAACGG
Organism: Arachis ipaensis; assembly: GCF_000816755.2. Classification (NCBI taxonomy): domain Eukaryota; kingdom Viridiplantae; phylum Streptophyta; class Magnoliopsida; order Fabales; family Fabaceae; genus Arachis; species Arachis ipaensis. The sequence goes on along the minus strand of NC_029793.2, from coordinate 128,245,981 downwards.
TGCATGCAGAAGGGACACCCGGACCTTCTATTTCGGGCCGGTGTGCGAGAGCTCTTCATTTGACAACACCATGATGTGGGGATGGAAATGCTGCACACTACTGCAATCCATGACCATGTGGCCACCCAGTACCCACTGTCAATGATGCTGATGCTTCGTAACGATGACGACAAGGCAAAAAACTAGGGAATCGAAACATTTTGTGCGCTTGAGGCGTATGGTGCACTAACAATCTGCAAAGTGGGATTCAGACAAGTTATCACATGGTCGTGGCTAACTAAATGTAATGTGCTTATACTAAATGGAGAGAATCAAGTTTGTGTTTCAAATACATGCCTAAGCCTTGGCAACATGGGTGCTATCTACACGCCATGGAAGAGGGTGGCACAAAGATGACGGTGCTGGAGATGCTAGTCACGTTCCAGGCATCTATTGTCGCGCCAACTATGAGTTGATACTATTTGTCAATCTCCTTAGGGTTAGGTCCACCTTTCATTTCAGTTAAGCTAGATAACTCGTATATTTCCAATATATATATTCTGAAATTTTATATATCATTAGATAAGTTTTATGCCAATTAACTACTTTTCTCTTTTTAGATTTCATTAAATGATTGTTATGTTGTTTAATAGTCAAATGAAATGGATTATTAAGTTTCAGTATATTTAATATCAACCGAAGTGGTTATTCAAATTCATTAAATAATAATAAATTCCCAAAAACGTTGATCAACGGCTGAATTTAAATGGTTGACGAAAGTCATGCATGCAATGTTTGCTGTTTTTCTTCGTTCAAACACTATGTAAGCTATGCATACAATGTTTGCTACTTTTTTCCACTTAAACACTACTAGGTAAACACAAATTATGGTACAGTATTTTCATTTGCATAAAATATGTTATATATTTCTAAACATACATAAAACACGTACTTTGAGCAGAACATAATTTTCGTTTGAAAAACATTTTGTGCATCGCGTAATAGAAATGTTAATATATCAATAGCAAACATACATATGATAGTTGTTAATACTAACATATTTTTTTTTATCATAATTCATGTGTTTTTTTATTTCTTATTAAATCTTTTTTATAAAATAAATTATTGTTCTAACTGGTTAAATTATCCTTTTTCGTCACTGCCCATTACCTTACCAAGTTACCAGTTCTATCTGATATTACTGTGACATCCTAGATTATTACACAATTCTCACAATATGAAGCATAAAAAGATCTATTAACATTAAATTAACACTCTATGGTCTATTCAACCAGTAATTACAATCACATCGATAATGAAAAAATTAATCTAAAATCCCACCTACAAGCACGCATCCTACATGAAGGCATAATTAGGCTTAGGATAGGCATTTATTGCTTGCACTATGCTATTATCGAAATTTGATATACTTTGAACAAAGAAATTTTAAATTATGACATAAATATTTATAAATTTAAAACTAAATTATAAAAGATTTATTTCAATTGACTATGAAAAATCTAACGTTAACTTTTTTATGAACTATTCAAAACGCAAACCGAACCATTGTATGCTTTTTTTCCCAATACTTTCTATACAATTAAACTAAAAAAAACAAAAACAAGTTTATCGTCAAAAGTTCACTAAATTAACTAAAATAGTTGGTGCTTTTCCAATGACTAATGCATGATTCATATTACTCATCTACTAATTTATTTCGGTAACAGCCATATTTAAAAAAATTATTTTCTAAGTTAATGGAAATTACATATTCACCTGCATTTAACATTTTGTCAACAAAAAATTAATGATATATTTTTATGTCGATGCTAAAAAGTAAAAGTAAGAAAAAAAAGTATCAATATGCGTTTTTTGAAAAAAAAAAAGGTCAACAATATTTTTGTTGTCTAAACATTTTTTTATAAATCATTTTTAACTTATATGTTACAGGTATGAACAAGTATGTATTTTAATTATTTCAATTTACTGGATCAAAATGAGATTTTTCCACACACAAAAGTAGAAACACAATCAAAACATAGTCCACATGTTAAGGAAGGATAATCATTCATAACAAAATAGAATACATTGCTAGCTACTGTATTAGCAGATAACATAAGCATAACCCCCCAACAACACACTGGCAGATTATAGAAATTGGTAAACAGCAATGTCCATTAAAATGTAAATATTTTCAAGAAGATCCTCACCTTGTAATCAGCCAAGCAGTGCATACACAAGACACCAGACACATCTTGGACATCACCCATGGTGCCGCAGGTAGGGCAACAGGAGGACCGATAAGTCACGGACTATCTAGGATCTGAAGGTTTATCATCCACCCACCGCTCCTCGAAAATTTCTGTGAAGACCTTGCACCTTTCGACCTCACCAGAAGTACGTATAACTTCAAAAAATTCAACACCCCGTTTCCTGTTCTCTTCGTCTTCGTGATTATACTATAGCAGCATGGCACACAAGTAACCGACTTCAACGTTATCCTCCGTTGCAGCCCTAGTCAGCAGATCCATTCCAAGGACATGATGGGTAATCCAGAAATACTCCGTCATCTCATGGCAGAGTATAGTATCCGGATTTCCTGCTTCCACGCAGCGATCAACGAACCTCCTTTCAGGTCGGTCAAAGTAAAATAAAAAGGACACTAACGGTATATACCACATCGTCACATGCTTGTATACAGCATCCGACCTCGCTACATCCAGAAACACCTTGTAAGTCACCTGCATGGTGAAAAGATCCTGAATCGAATTTGATGCAATCTTCGTAAGAATCCTCACCCATATGTCACGAGGAAGAAGATTGAGTGGACATTTGTACTCAACAGATACGTTCTTTTTCTTTCTATTCTTCTTAGATGTTTCAGCCATTTGCAAGAACTTTGGGGGGATTATTGGAGAATATCAAGAGAAGAGACGACCACCCAGGCACCCACGATGCGTTCTATTTGTTCCTATTATATCCTTTTTAATTTTAATATACTGGCATTAATTAGGATTCAGTACCTCATACGTTTCTTTATCGATTCTTCTGGATAAGATCAGATAATTAATCGATATTATTAATTAAAAAATTATTAAAAAAAATTTTCCTTTTCAAAATATAATTTAGTGAGGACAAGTGCTCCCCTCCTCCTGAACCTAAATTTCTGTCTGGTTGTAATATTTTATTTATAATTATTTACATAAGTTATATCATCATCCAACAAATCTTTCATATTAGATCAAACTTAAATTTTTTCATGCACAAAAACAAAAACATAATAAAAATATAATCCATATGTGGATAATCATTCGTAAATTCTTTACAAAATAGGAGACAATACTAGCTATTGTACTATCAGATACGAGAAGCATAAACAACAAGGTTGAACAATAGATATCACTAAATAACAATTTTCATTGAAATCTAAACATTTCCAAGAACACCCACACCTTGTAATCGGCCAAGCAGTGCACACATAAGATACGAGACACATCTTCGACAACACCCATGGTGTCGCGGGTAGGGCAACCGGTGGACCGACAAATCACGGGCTGTCCAGGATTTGACGATTTTACCTCCACCCACCGCTGCTCGAATATCTCCCTAAAGATCTCTCCGCACCTTTCGACTACCCCAGAAGCACGTACAATTTCAAAAAATTCAACTCCCCTTCGTCTGTGCTTTTCTTCTTCCTTATTACACAGTAGCAGCATCGCACACACGTAACTGGCTTCAACGTCGCCCTTCGTTGCAGTCCTAGTCAGAGTTTCCATTTCACTGATACAGTGGCCAATTTAGAAGAAATCAATCATCCCCACCCGGAATAGAACAGCCCAACTTCATCGTCATTTAGTTTAACATAAAATAGAATACTTAACTCTAATTGATTTTAACATACAAATTCATAAATTTTTGCTATATTAATCCAGATAGATTTTAGATCTAACCACAATAACCACCAAGAAATTTAATTTTCTAAAGTGACTCTTCTGACACAAAACCTACAAAAAGTATTCACTAGCCAATAAAAAGAAACAAGTTTCAGGATAATTTCTATCGTTGAATTAAAAAATAAAACAGATCTAATAGCTCTCCACTAAAATGCGCACCGGTTAGCCAAAGACGTCTGGCTCGCCGAATCCATCCCCTTGATTTAGTTAACCAAAAACATTTTCTTCTGCTCACTGTCTTGGTTTTATTAAAAATCCAATTTGTAATAAACTACCAAAAAAACTGCTTGAATTGACCGTTAATCGATGAATCGGCTGAACCAATAGCAGATCTCCCAGGTTGGCATTTTTTTGGGTAAATTATATTTTTTATCCCTAAAGTTTGACAAAAGTTTTAAAAATATCCCTAAGTTTTATTTTATTTCAATTTTGTCCTAAAAGTTTTCAATTTACATCAAATATACGGTGATAGTTAATTTTTTAAAATATTTAAGACCAATTCAACAACAATTTCATAAAAATAACCCTCAACACAAGCAAATCAAGCATAATTTTCATACATTATTGTTAGATTGGTCTTAAATATTTAGAAAATTTAGCTGTCGAGGGTATATTTGATGCAAATTGAAAACTTCTGGGACAAAATTGAAACAAAATAAAACTTAGAAGTATTTTTAAAACTTTTGCTAAACTTCAGGAACAAAAAGTATATTTTATCCCCCTTTTTTTTAGGAGTGCTAGGGCCAGCAGATTTTGTGATTGGTAGCCATCAATGAGGTTTTTAATGGTGTGAGATTACGGGCTCGTTTGGGAAGTTTCAAAAGTAACTTTTTTGAGCTTTTGACTTATGAAAAGTAGTAGTATTAATACCTGGTGCAATTTTCAAAACCAAATTGCGGCTTTCTAAGAAGCTATTTAGGAGTTTATAGAGAAGTTAAAAAAATGACTTCTCTCATAATACTACTACTTTTTACCATATTTTTATAAAATAAGTACTTTTAGAACTAAAAATCCAAACACAAAATAACTTATTTATAAGCTACTTTTAATATAGTCATTTATTGTTTAAGTTATTTTTTCAAAAGAAACTTAATTAAGTTGTTTACCCAAACTGGGCCTACATCTAGTGGTATAGGATTACTCAATTTCCTTTTGATATTTAAGTGCTGACAAAAATTTAATAAAAGTGATGGTCCCTAAACTTTCTTTTTTTTTTTTTAAAGAAAATCTCCCTTAAACGACGTGACTTTAGATTAATAAAAACAAATGTGCCTTTTTTTTGTCATGAACAAATTGAGTTGAAGAGTTTAGATCAATGTTCTGAAAATCGAGCTGAACGGACCGGTTTGACTGGTCTAACGGTAGATTGACAGCAATTACGATATGATTTGTCCCTTGAAACCATAGTTGTCAGAATCGGACCGGTCGGTTCAACTGGAAAACCGGTAAACCGAACCCAATGCCGGTCCGGTCCAAGCTTGCGACCATTTAAGGTTGAGAATCGGTACGAACCGGTCTAACCCGATGTGAACCGGTAAAAACCGGCAAAAACCGGACCGGTCCGAGTCGCTCGGTCAACGTACAATGGACAAAAAATTCGAACCCCTGCCTCCAGCCTCCAGGGGAAGCATTATTGCTTCTACCACCAAGCTGGAGTGATTCTCATCAATTAGTATACAAATTATAATACATATAGTATTCCCTTTCTTTTCACTTATATTCAATTTATTTTAATTTCAAAGTCTCTGATTTTTAAATCAATTACATTTTATTTAACTATAAATTTTATTAAATATATACAAATTAAAAAGATAAACAAAAAATTTAATTAATCACAATTTAATTTTTCTTTTCATGATTATATGATATCTATTAATATTATTTTTTTAATATATTATTTTATTTTTTGTCTTCATATGAAGTTAATAGTTGAAAATTGCTAGATGATATTTAGTTAAACTAGTCAAATCATCTAACGATTCTTAAATATCAACTTCACAAAAAAATAATTTTATGTGA
>NC_029793.2:128228358-128237981 GCF_000816755.2 Arachis ipaensis | reverse complement strand
ATTTTTTAATATATTATTTTATTTTTTGTCTTCATATGAAGTTGATAGTTAAAAATTGCTAGATGATATTTAGTTAAACTAGTCAAATCATCTAACGATTCTTAAATATCAACTTCACAAAAAAATAATTTTATGTGACTTTTCACCTATAATAATATAATAATAAAATGAATATAAACTAATTAATAAAGCATTAAAATTTAAAAATGATAATTATTTTTATAAAAACAAAAATAAAAATACTAATGATAAAAAAATAATTAAATTTTATATAATTATTTAATTATACCGAGTAAACCGGTTCGACTAGTGACCCACCGGTTGAACCAATGATTCAGTAACCCAGTAACCTTACCAGTTCGATCACCGGTTCGATTCTGACAACTATACTTAAAATCGAAGAAGAACTGCCGAACCGGCCGGTTTCCTGCCGGTTGAACCGGACAGAGAACCGACCGATTTAAAAGAACGGCGTCGTTTTTGGCAAATTTGGCTTACTTTCATCTTGGTTCTGAAGCTCCTTCGTTTCTTTCTCCCTTTCTCCCTCCCTTTCTTTCATACACAGAAACTTAGCCAAAAAAACCCTAGCACTGTAAGCCTACACCACCGCCGCAAGGAGTGGCATACTGCCGCCGTCCGTCCATCTAGCTTCCCTCGTGCTCCAAGTCTTCAACCCCTGTTCGCTGTTACCGATCGCAGCTGCTTCCTCGAGCTCGGCGTCCGTCGTCTTTGTCTGTTCAGGCGCTTCCGCCGCCGTTTGTTTGCCGTTCACGTTCGCGTCTTCGTTCAGCCGTCGTCTTCGTTCGCGTTCTTCGCTGTTCAAGTTTGCTCGGCGTTCACCGTTCGCGTTCACTCGCCGTTCACCATTCGGGTTCGCATTCGCGTTCGTCTGGAAGCCACGTTGCTCTGCTTCAAACTCTGCGACCAACCCGCGCGCTCCACCTAGCCGTCGAACTGCTCTCTTTTGTCGCCGCCGTGAGTTCCCTAAACCCAGCCACCAGATAATACACTTACACAAGACCAATACTCTGCTTCAAACTCTGCAACTTCTTAGTTCTATTACAATAAGTAATTATTTGATTTAGTAGTGGTTTGGATTTTTTTCATAGACTGAATTAAAGTTTAAGTTTTACAATAAGTAATTATTTCGTTTTAAGTTTACTGCACTCAACATGTTTGATGAAATGCTTTAACCATATTTCGGGTTGGTTTTATCATTTCTAGCTTTTAGAAACTTAGTAAGTTGATTGCATGTGAAATTAGAATAATTGGATCTTAGTAATTAGGAAATTTTAGATGCACAAATAGCATCTTTGTAGAAAACATATTAGCATGATGATTCCACTTGCATTAGTGTTCTTCTTGTAAGTTTTTGAGCTGCTGTTGTTTTAATTTGCTAAATTGTTAGGTTTCTGCGATTTAATTTGTTGGATTTTTTATTTAGGTCTTGTTCTTGTTTATTTGCTAAATTATTGTTGTGTATTTATTGTTGTTTTTGAGATTCTTGCTGGATATTGGTGATCATTGATTTATTATATGCTTCATGTTTTCATTGTTTTGTTGATTGTTTGTTTTGTTTCAGAAATTAATTTTTTGTGATCAATGCTCAAACTCTAAATGCTGTTCTGCTGGTTTTGCTGTGTTTGTTTTGTTTCAGAAATCAATTTTTTGTTATCAATGCTCAAACTCTGAATGTTGTTCTTCTGTTTTTGTTTTGTTTCATAAATCAATATTTTGTGATCAATGCTCAAACTCTGAATGTTGTTCTGCTGTTTTTGTTTTGTTTTAGAAATCAATTTTTTGTGGTCAATGCTCATACTCTGAATGTTGTTCTGTTTTGGCTGTGTTTGGAAGAGGTGATTGATTTCTGAGTGTTGTTTTGTTTTTGTTTTAAAGCTGTGTATTGTGTTCAATTTTCATTTTGTAGGAAATTCTGAGGTATATTAAGAAGGAAATTCTGGATATTGATGAACATAGAATTGAAGAGAGAAACCCTTTATTATTTCATCATTGGCCTATTTTTGGCATTGCATATCATTGTAGTTTGTTTATTCATAGAACTAGTTGTTTATGATCCCCTTTTGAAGTAAAAAAAAATGCAGTAGAAGAGTGTTTAGAACCAGTTGCTTTATTCATTAAATTTTTATAGAATCAGGTGTTTATAATAAAACGGTTTTTCCGGTTGAACGACGGTTGAACCGGTTGTACCAATGAACTAGTGAACTAGTAACTAAAACGGTTTGATGGCCAGTCCGGTTTTTAGAACCTTGGTTCAGATTCATTCACTTAGGTTACGCCCAAAATTAAAAATCCCAAAACCCACCCACCTAAGGAGCTGTAGCCGCCGGCTATACCCCTAGAGGCAGCAGGAGGAGGCAGGCCCGATTGGCTCCGTTGGCCAGTTCAGAAGGTCACCGTCGCTGGTGTTGGTCGGTTGGTGCAGCCTTTGTCCTTGGCCACGTTGCTCTTGTCGCCCGCTTTGCCGCCGTTTCGCTATTGTCATTGCCCGCTGCTGTCGCCGGCGCTTTTGCAGCCTTTATTCTTGGCATCGTCGCTCTTCTCACCCGCGTTGCCTGTCGTCGCCGGCTTTGTTGACGCTGCCGTCTCTTGCTGGCGCTGCTCACTCCCCCACTTCCCTGTTCGTAACTCAGCGTCGTCTTCTTCAGTTTTATTTTTTCTTTTTGTTTTTATTTGTTTGATTTAATTTATTTCATGAGATCAAAATTATTTTATTTGTTAATCTCTTGTTTATTGTTGACTGTTGTTGATTGTTGTTGGTTGATATTAATATGATTTTGTTGATTTTGAGAGTTAGTTAATTAGTTAGTTGTGATGGTTGATTTTGGGCCACTTCACGACTATTATGACTTGTGATGAGTGTTTTTTTTTAAAGATAAAAGATTGTTATTTTTGGTCATTGAACATCGTGAAATTAAACGTGAGATTGTGAAATTTTAAAGTTTGTTGTTATATGAATGGTTGAATTTAAATATTTAAAATTTTATTATATATTTAATTAAATTGGTTTAATTACAGTTCACTCACAGGTTAGATTATTAAATTATTGAATCAGTCATTCGATTTTCAGAATCTTGAGTACAATAAAGTAGCAACAACAACACTGCAACAATAATCGAAGTCACAATCTTCTCTGACACTAAAATCACAATCAAACTATTCATTCCATTCAGATACAAGGCTCACACATGCTCATGAAACTGAGTTCTCTTCTTCAAGCTCTTATACCATCATGGAACTCAGTTAGTACTATTCATTCATTCACTCACTATACCCTTTATATGAATTAGTTGATTCTACGGATGTAATATGTAAAGTTTTAATATTTTCACTACTTTGGAATGTGGATAAGGCTTATTTGCTTCTGGGCTTCTTTGCTTATTTGTCAATTGCGGGATCCATTGTGCTGGGAAAACTTGTTCCTGGGGTTGTTCTTGCTGATGGAACTCGCCTTCATTATCGCTGCAATGGTTCGTTTTTAACATTCTAGTACATTACAAAAATGTGGTTCATTTTAGTGTGATTTTGATGTAATATAGGTTCTCTAGTTTATGGTAATCCTTAAATCAGTGTTATAATGGCAACATATTTTTGTTGTTCACTTCATGACCAGTCTTCAATGCTATACATGACAAAATGTTTGTTCAATGACCTATTAATAGAAGAAATCTTAAAAAAGGAAAAATCATAGGTGATAGGTGAAATTGTTATAATGGTTAGATTTTAATAATTTGAATGTATACATGATTTATAACAAAGATTATGATGATTCCTTTTTTATGCTACTTATTGTACCTAGTGAGATAAGGTTTAGCAGTTGTGGTATATTTTATACTTTAAAATATATTTTGCATGTTGATTCATATAAGATTCACAAGAATTGAGTCTATATTTACACCACTATTCCTTTTCTATTTTTTTGGAGGTGTAACTATGTTCACATTTTCTCAGGTTTAGTCTTGCTTCTTCTGTTGGTTGCACTTCTTGGGATTAGTGCCAAGATGGATTTTGTATCTCCTACCGTACGTGTTCATATGGATATTCTGAATTTTGCATAACACTATGAATCATATGCTAGAGTTAGAGTCGCAGAATAACCTGTGGCAACTTTTGCAGGCTATATCTGAGAGAGGATTTGAGCTGCTGTCCACAACATTTATCTTCAGTTTTCTTGTATGTAATTATAAGCATAGAATCTTATTTACAACTTAGTAATGACATTCCATGGTTCTTTTCATAGTTCAATTTCATCATATGAATTTGCTAGAACTGAAATATGAATAAATGACACATTATTGAACTTAATAACAATGATGGAAGTCAAATCCTATCGTATCATTAGAAAAGGCTGGCTAAATGTACCAATGCACAGTTGTTGAAATATATCAAAAGCTAAATTTTATACTTTATTTGTTTTTATTGTTACTCTGCATTGCTTGATAATAACCTTTTTTGTTGTCATTTTTACTAATTTCATATCAGGTGACCCTGGCACTTTATTTTGCGGGCTGCAAGTCACAAAGTAAAAGTTCATCACTAAAACCTCATATCACTGGAAACCTAATACATGATTGGTATGTTCTAGATGTTAAAATTTCTTTAATCGTAATAGCTTCTGTTTGGAATTTGTGTTTGCATCTCTTTTGTGTTTTTCTGTCTAGTACAACGAAGCCCGACTTTTTAACTAGTGTGAAGTGTGAACATGGTTGATTTTATTTCCTTGACCGTTGCAGAAATTGAATTTTATTGGTTAATTTTGTTTTTCGTTTTCTGTTTTACTTTGATAGGTGGTTTGGAATACAACTGAATCCTCAGTATATGGGTATTGACCTCAAGTATGTTATCCACCTGATGTCGTTTCTTGCTTGTTCTCATTTTATATGATTGCTTAAGTGTATATAATTGGCAATTATGATGGAAAAAAAGCATTCTTAGCTTGCAACCCTGTCAATGGAATTGTCAGAATTGTGGTTTTTTTTATGATTATTCTGAATACTATAAATATTCCTGCACATATAATGGAATTGTCAAATTGTAGATTTTTGTTTGTTAGAGCTGGAATGATGGGGTGGCTGCTAATCAATTTATCCATTCTTGCAAAGAGCATTCAAGATGGTACTTTGAGCAAATCAATGATTCTCTTCCAGATATTCTGTGCAGTAATTTTAAAATCTTGTCTACTCTAGTTTATTGAATTTCCTTTTTTTCTCTTTTCTTTTAATAAGCACTAGTTTGGGTGTTTGATGAGTGACTTTCTTTACATTTATACCAGTTATACATCTTGGACTACTTTGTGCATGAAGAGTACATGACATCAACGTAAGTGAATTGCGTTTGCTCTACTTGAAAAATTGTTCATCCCAATCTCTAAAAAAATAAAACATGTTTTCCTTGTAATATTTTCACTAAGTTATGAACTCATGATTGTGATATCTATATTGTCATTCATGTTAGATATAATTGTGGTTTATGATCTTATCTCTTAATTTTTGTTTTTAGTTGGGACATAATTGCAGAGAGGTTGGGCTTCATGTTGGTCTTTGGAGATTTAGTTTGGATTCCTTTTACTTTTAGCATTCAGGTAATTGCTATAACTTAACTTCCAACTTGCCATTTATTTGCGCCATTATGTATAGTACCAAGGTTGCGAGAACCGAATCGGTCATTGAACTGGTGAAGTGACTGGTTCAACGGTTCAATAGTCTAACCGAAGTTGAACTGTGGTTGAACCGGTTTAATTAAATATACAATGAAATCATTAAAAATTCAATATACAATTTCAAATATTCAAATTTAATATTTTCTAAACTACTAAAATTTAAAAATTTAACATTTCACATAGTAATTTGTTCATATTTTATCTTTTAGAATTCATAATAAAAAAATTTTAATTAACTTCTAAACTCTAATCAAGCTCAATTATTTGACAATCAAGATAAACACTCCAAAAGAAGAATTCTTGTGATATAAGAAACAAAGAAATGTATTCAAAAACTTAAAATTGAGAACATAATTATTGAGAATCAATAACATTGATCATATTAGTTTCAACACTTCCAAATATAATGTCTGCAATATATATGAAAGCTATTGACCTGAAACAGAATAACTAACTAAATCAAGAGTTTACATGCTCTTCTTTCACTTTTTCTTAAACCAAATCTTGTTCTATTACATTTATATTCTCAATACTAATCAAGTATTCAACAAAAACTCAGAATCCAAAAACTTCTCAACATCCAAAGCCATCCAAAGCCAAAGAATCCAAAAACAGAAAATTAAGCAAAGAGTCCAAACTCAACATCCAAACTAAATTCAGAATCACATCAGCAACAATCAACAATCCTAACCCAAAACACAATTATTTCAGAAAATCAGCAAAAAGGATATTACAATAATAATTGTGCACCCAGAGTAGACCAAAGCAGCTTCACTCACTTTCTGCTAGATAGCTTGCCCGTGGGTAAAGCCTAGCCTACTTTCTTGCTACAGATAGATATAGAGATATACAATTCGCTTCTATGGCTTGCATATGAGGGAAACTCGGAACTCAGAATAACAATTATTTTCGAAAATTTAACAAAACATTATCAACCAACATATTTCAGATCTCAGCAACTCAAAAATGAACAAAAAAAAAAAAATCAGCAACTCGATCAAATTTCAGCAACTCGGAATCAATAAAATAACAAAATAAGAAAACATAAATTAAAGTAGCTTTGCTTATGGCGGTGAGGGAGGAAGAGAAGTGACGGCGAGGGAGGAAGGAAAGTGAGCTCGGACAGAGAGGGGGATCGAAGACAGAGGTTTGATGCGCGCGCGAGAGAGAGGGCTCGACAACGAGGACAGAGACACAAGTTCAGGGTGGCCGATGACAACGAGGACAGAGGCGGCAACGCCAACAGCAGCTCCAATGAGACCTAGCGACGCGAGGAGAAGGGATCTAGGAAAAGAGGATCGGCAACACCGGGGCTGGACGCTGGCTGAGGAGAAGAGTTCGTCGGCGACGGCGGCGCTGGGAACTGGGCGCTGGCTGCTGCTGCTATTGTTGGCTGGGGGTGCTAGGGTTCTGTGGAGCTAGAGAGAGAGGAGGGCTAGGGTTCCGTGGTAGTGTGCGTGTGAGAGAGAGAGAATGTGGAGGGTTTATGTAATTTTTTATTTTTTATTTTTTAATTGAAAATCGGAAAAAACTGTCCGGTTCAAACGGTTCACTGGTTAATTGCCGGCTCAATAGGTTTTTTACCGGTTTTTTGCAGATCGGTTTTGCACTTCAACCAAACCAACTAAATGACCGTTCCCAATTAACCCTGTTGAACCGGCCGATCCGGTTCGGTTTTTAGAACAGTGTACAGTACTTTTTCGTTTAAACACATAACATGTATTGACATGCTACAATTGCTGTCAGGGATGGTGGCTCTTAGCAAATGAGGTGGAGTTAACAACGACAACCATTATAGCTAATTGTCTTGTCTTCCTGATTGGGTAATGTGTTCGTAATATCCAACCGTGAATTCTATAATGCACCACATATACTCTTGAAGTTACATAAGTTCATAACATAAAATTGAAGATCAAACTTTGCAGATACATGGTATTTCGAGGGGCAAACAAGCAAAAACATGTATTCAAAAAGAATCCAAAGGGCCCTATTTGGGGTAAGCCTCCAAAAGTCATTGGTGGAAAGTTACTTGCTTCTGGTTATTGGTAAGATTTTTTTTCATTTGATATCTGTATTTTGTTTCTCTTTTTCCTTTTCCTCTTTCTTTATTTAAGGGGTAAAAACTGAAAAAAAGAAAAAAAAATTGCTTGGAGTAGATATGCATCTGTTTTTCTTTCACCTTTAATTTAATACATAATATGTGAATACCGATTAAGCATATCTTAAAACATGTTGGGAGGCTTCGGAATAAAAAATGGGATGAGAAAAGGCTCCATTGGCTAAGTTATTCTTTTTATCAAATAGCGAAAATTATGATTGGTTGAGTATGTGTATAATCCAAGTTAATGATTGGTAATTAGTAATAGTATAATATATTACCAATAAAATTTTTTAATCCTCATGAATTTTTATTTAGAAAGTTGTTGAATTTAGGTCAGAGATTATACCTGGTGAGTTCTTAACATCTTATGCATTACACATTACACATTACTCCTTTGGTTATTTGTCCACTTTTTGGCATGCGTTAAATCAATATGTACCAAAAAGTAACAGTTGACAGATAAAAAAGAACGAAGACAGTAACATGTTTTAATCCGTGGTTATTATTTGTCTATCTAGAGTCTTGTTAGAACAACGTATATACACTCAATTCACTTTCTCATGGAAGCTATTAACACAAGTTGTCATTGTTGTTGTTGTTGTTGTTGTTGTTGAAGGGGTATTGCCAGACATTGTAATTACCTAGGTGACTTACTTCTTGCTCTCTCCTTTAGCTTACCTTGTGGGATAAGGTGATCTCATTAACTCATTCCTTTAATTATTTCGCTGATATAAAGTTATTGATATTGATTTTTCTACAAAGAAAATAATGTCAAACCTTGTATATCTTACTCATTTTTGCAGTTCACCAGTTCCATACTTCTATCCAATATATCTTCTTATTCTGTTGATATGGAGGGAGAGAAGGGATGAATCTCGTTGTGCGAAGAAGTATAAAGAGATATGGACTGAGTACCGAAAACTTGTTCCTTGGAGAATATTGCCATTTGTGTATTAGAAAGAAAAGAAGAAAAAGAAGGTTCCATTGTATTGGCTTTTGTATTTTTGTAGAATTGAAACTATTGTTAGAAGTTGCATACTATTTATGAAGGAGTTTATTAATAAGAACCTTGTTTGATTTTATGAAAGTGAGATGAATATTTTAGCAAAGTGGTCTCTTTTTTTTATATACATATTATTATTATTATTATTAGGTACATTCTCTATGTTTTGATTTTGAGCCAACTAAATAGAAATTTTGTTTTTTTTTTTGTAATATTCTAAAATGAAAAATTAATGAAAATAAAAATAGATGCTGTTAACAAGATTGGTGAACATTGTAGATATTTTGGTCTCTTAACTAGTGCTTTAGATTTTTTTTTTTACACAGTATTTTTTAATTTAGCAGGTCAAAAATTAATTTATTGTATATTTGAATATTGTTTAAGAATTTACCGTTAATCAATATTGTATATATAAGATAAAATTTAAACACTAAATACTTATTTAATCAGGTAAATAAACTAACACTTAACCAAGCAAGTTGGTTATTAGAAAATATCAAATGAAAAAAGATTCTTATCGCGAGATTCTTATATTTTTCTTAGATCTTCGGCTTAGACAGGGGTAATTGGATATTCAATAGTTTCATCATGATAGAAAAGTTGAAAGTTAAACTATTGTGTTAATGAGAATTTGTCAATATAATAGACTAGAAATCTTAGATATGAGTCTTGAAATTAAAAAACAAAACTTTGAAAAATTACTATTTTCATGAAATTTGATCCAAATAGCCATAATTCTATTCCAAAAAAATAAATCCCATAGATAGGGATGGACCTAGAGGAGCAAGTAGTGGCTTTGTCTCCCCAAGATTTTAAAATATTATACTTATATATGAGATATA
>NC_029793.2:128216405-128228345 GCF_000816755.2 Arachis ipaensis | reverse complement strand
GTCTTTCATATAATTAATAGTTTATAATTTGTTTATAAATTTTTTAAAAATTTTAAACGAATTAATTTTAATTAATAAGATATGTAATAATTTTTTTAACTAAACATACTATAAATTATTGATATTGCTATATTTCTTTTATATAGCTGTCATGCTAAAAATAAAATTATACGTTATGTCTAAATTGCTTTTATGAAATAAAAAATATAATAAAAATAAAAAAATTTATCTACAATTCGGCCCTTCCATATTAAAATTCTTGGATCCGTTTTTTCCCATAAAATACCATTACATTAATTAAAATGATATATTGCTGTCCCTAAACTTGTGTTGGTGTCATCTTTCTTTGGCATTCAACCATTTGATGTAAGGGCACGGATTTGGTACGCAGGTGATGTTTACGCACTGAAATGCCAAAAAGTTATTTAGCGCACCGGTCAGCCAAAAAATGTCAAAATAAAAATGTTTATTTTTTGGGGTCTTTTTTGTAATTGTACATAAAATAAAGGGATCATTTTTTTATTTTTTAAATGAATACCCATATTTAATTATCTATTACTGTCTGGTGCGGTATTTGTAACCCACTAACTTACCGGCAAGTGCACCGGATCGTACCAAGTAATACCTTACGTGAGTAAGGGTCGATCCCACGAGGATTGATGGATTAAGCAACAATGGTTAAATGATTTACTTAGTTAGACAAGCATAAAATGGTTTTGAGATGTTCAAAAGGTTTAAGTTCGAACTCAGAATATCAAAAGGATAGACAAATAAATAAGTTGGGAATAAAATATTGAGTAGGCAGTTAAGGCTTCAGAGTTATCTATTTTTTGGATTGACTTTTCTTATTAACTATTTTAATCATGCAAGATTTAATTCATGGCAAACTATTTGTGACTAGACCCTAATTCCTTAGACCTTCTTAGTCTCCTCTAAAATTCATCAACTGCCAATTTCTTGGTCAATTAATTCCAATTAGAGGGTGATGATCAAATTCCAGTTTATATGCTACAAGAATCCTAATTATCCAAAAATAAGGGGATTATATGTCACGTATCCCGTTAAATACAAACAATTAGAAATTCAGGATAATATGTTTTCAAGCTATTGTTCAAGTAAAGAGCTTTTCCAAGTTATACAAGAACTCAATTAGAACATGGGTCATACTTCCGTTCCACCCAAATTCATAAAATAAAGAACGAAAACAATTATTGAAAAATAAATCAAAACATAAATTAAAATAGAAAAATAATAGTATCAATCCATACAATAGACAGAGCTCCTAACCTTAACAATGGAGAATTAGTTGCTCATGGTTCAGAGTAGAAAATAAAGATTATAAATAGTAAATGGGAATAATGTTGTGGAATAAAATGTTGTGTTGGAATCACCTGTTGGGATTCCTTTTATAACTAATCCTAATAAAATTAAAAATCAAATTTCTAAAATTAAAATTAAAATAATATCTTTTCCTAGAATTAAAATTTGAATTTAAATTTGAATTAATTAACAAGTCTGATGGGTGGGGACCACTAGATTTGTCCATTCTGCAGATCGCTCATGTGACGCGTCCGCGTCGTCCACGTGTTCGCGTCATTTGTGCAGATTCCAGTCCACGCGTTCGCGTCAGGCATGCGATCGCGTCATTGCGATTTCCTCCATTCCGCGCGGTCGCATGAGCCATGCGTCCGCGTCGGTATTCGCTGGTCATCTCTTTGGTTTCTTCTCTTTCTCTGTAGAAACTTCATCAAATCCATCCGAATGCTACCTACATTAAATAAAATTGCACAAAACTCAAAATAGCATCCATAGTGGCTAAAATATAATTAATTCTTAATTAAACTCAACAAATTAGATGCAAATTCACTAGGAAAAGATAGACAAGATGCTCACGCATCACTGTCATTAACATTCTCCTCCAGGTTTTTTTCTCCCCTTCTTCTGCCGTTGTAAGCGCACTGCCTCCTCCATTATCTCCAGCGCCAACAACGACGGAATCTCCAAGACCTCTCCTATTCGCTTCTTCTTCGCGCTATCAACTCCTTCTCCTCCCCTACTCAGTCATGGTGGCTTCGGCAGCCTCTTATTGGGCACGCCTGAAGTCCATTACCCACATTTTACCGAAAATTTCAGCGACTCATGCCGTCCATCCCTTTAGAAGTGCCCACATATCCTCATGCTCAGTAGTGGAATTCACTTCCATAGCATATAAATTGGTGAAGTTATTGACTAAATTTGGAGTCTTTGTGAATCGTTGTTGAAAAGCATCACTGAGATTGTGAGTTGGGTCAGTGGAGATTATGAGAATAGAGTCGCTAACAGTGGCGAGAAGAATGAGAGTATTGTGCCAACGCCACCTTTGCTACCAACGAAGACCCATTTGAAAGTTTCTTATTCTAGAATGTTCTGCACCGTTCCTTCTGGCAAATTCTGCTGATTCGCCATGGCCACACACTCACACAGCGTTTTCGAATATTCCGTCAAAACCTAAAATGAGATTCGGCATTTTTAACCATGAATTATATCTTTTGAACCATGAATTATCCTTTAAACAAATACAATTATATCTTTTCATAAATAAATTATTGAGCAGTTTAATGGGATTAATTTTGAGTATTATTTTTTATTTTTATAATAACTAAAATAACTTAAAATTAAAAATTGAAAATTAAAATTTGTATTAGATATTATCTTTAAAATGATACTGATATCATATTAAAATATACGTGGATACAAATATTAGAATATTGTAAGTACACCTGAATATTCTAAAATTAGTCTCTTATTTTGTATTGGTTTATGTACAAAGATATGTTTTATATATCTAAATATTACTCTTATTGACAATGAATTATGACTCAAATGGCATAGTCTCCCTGTACTCATCTAAGAGATCGCAGATTTGAATTTTCCTATCTTTGGTAAAAAAAATATTACTCTTATCTTATATATACAAATATCACTCTTATTATTTTTTATCTTTCTTTTATTAGATTTTGTAAAAAAAAAAATTTAGAAAATATTAGTTGATTTTGTGCCTTTGGAGCTTGTACTTGTTCTCCAGATTATCAATTTTGTTCTTGAACTGTTGTTATGTAGGACATTTTGTTAATTATTTAATTTTGACCTCACTGTGGAACTAAATTGATGCTAAATGAAACTTTTTTAGATTCAAATAGAACACTTTAAACCTTAAGGATCAAAACAGAATTATGCCCAAACCTAAGGGACCAATTTAGTACTTTACCCTAAAATTATTAATAATCATCCAACAAATCGAACACAACTATTCATTAGAATTCTAAAGGATTAATTAATTTTAATTTTGCAACTGAATTAAAAAGAGGATCTTGTTGTGAAATTCGCTCTCCTTGCTACAAGGTTATTGTGGGGTCCAGAGCTTCACTGCGATAGAGTTTTTGCCGGAGGAGAGAGAATGTCGAAAAAGACGGTGCCAAAGCCGCCATGGCCGAGTGGAGAGAAGAAGAAGTTGGTGGCGCGACAAAAAAGTGAATAGCGAAGGCAGTGGAAAGATTTGGATTTGTCGCCGGCGTTGGAGATAGTAGAAGGCGAGGTGCGCTTGCAAACGGCGGAGGAAGAGAAGGAAGTAAGAGGACGACGAAGACAAGGAAGGTATCTGCTCTATCGTACACGGGACAGCATCTCCCTCTTAATCTCATCCCTACCACACCTAATCCTCCTCGTCGGGGCATCTGCTCCATGGTTGCTGTCGAGGCGTTGCTGCACACCTGAAATATTGTTGCGGGTTGGGGATGCCGTCATCGGAGGTGAAGAACCGTGCTGATGAAGAAGGGTCGTGAGCATTGGCAGCGAAGATATTGGCCAAAAAACCATCCTGCCCACCCGCTAAAACGTCATCGGAGGTGAAGTACCATCCTCTCCCACTCTGGCTTGATGCCCCACTCCGGTGTTCAACGAACTTCTGCTCGCATCTTTGCTGGCTGTGCAAAATAATACAATAAAAAAATCTTACTCAACAAAATTTTATCCGTTTTGAATTAATTTAAATATCTGATTTTTTTTATTTTTGATATAATACTACAAAATATTTTAAATCTAACAATAATAACCGTCTTAAAACTAATATTTATAAAGTTATCCTACTGACACAAAAGCAGCATAAAGTATTAACTAACCAATCATATGAAATTAAATTTAGAAAGATCTCTACTATTAGATTAAAAAGCATGTATAATCCAATGACTCCTCATCAGCAAGCACACCGGTCAGCCAAAATTAAGTGCTATACACACCGGTCAGCCAAATACACACGGCACATAGAATTCGTGCCCTTGATGTAAAATACTTGAGTGTTGAATAGAACCCAAAAGAAAAAGAATCTTTTTTCGGTGGAGAAAAATACAACTCATAAAAGCACAAAAACTAACACTAAGAAGCATTGCAAATAAAAAAATCAAAATCAAAGCAATATTTTTTAAGGAAAAGTCTAGGGCCAGCAACTTTTGTGTTTTCTGGCCAGCACTTAACCATCAAAACAAAAGTGAGTGATCTCCCACTATTAGATGTAATCTCACACCATTAAAAACACTATTAATGGCCAATTGATGGTTACAAAACACCAAAATTGCTAGTCCCCTAGCATTCCTCATTTTTTAATCAATTGTCATTAGCCTGTGTTTGTAAGTTAGATTTGATGAGTACTTATGAAATACTCCTCTAACCATTTTCTTTCTCCTCCTTTCTTTAAAATTCCCAACTCACAAACATAGTGATCCATTACTTATATCTTGGTCACAAAAAGCCTTATAAATCGATAGGATAATACAAACAAAAGCACACGTGATCATTTATTAAATATATTTTATTCTAGAAATCTAAAGAATTATGAAAATTAGGTTACAAGTAATAACAGTGAATAACTGAAATATAAAGATTATCTTCATAATTCGATTCTCCAAAGAACAGGTCAACAAGGTACTTCAGAAATCACGTTTAAATCACGTTTACTAAACAGAAATACATTATATTTATCTCACGCTCTTATTTACATAGCGTCAAAGTGGTTTTATAGGTGGCCACAGCTAAGGCGCCACTAATTCTCTTAAAACCGATGTATACCTTATATATATCAGAAAAAAATGAGTTCAATTCTAGACCAACCCAGTTATACATGTTCAAATAGCTTCAGAACTAGCCGTAGCAGCTGCTACCGGTTGTAATTCTACTTCAGTTCCAGTGACATGGTCAGTACCAGTTTCAGGGATATCGACCATTCTATCGTCTTCTTTGAGAGATAGTACAGTGCTCGTGTCCGTGTGAATGGTGGAATCATCGGCAAACATACCATGCCTTCTCTTTCTCCTAGCTGCCTTGCCCCATCCATGGATTGTCTCCCTTATCCTCTCTGGAATCAATGCAGCCTTATAGTTTGTTCCCATCTGAAAATAAACATAGAAAGATCTTATTGCATGAGAAATAAAAGTGGCAAGAATCCAATGATTCAGATTTAACTTTATGCAGTTTAAAATGTTTTACACATATTTAAGGGGATTTCTATGGTGAATAATGAAATTTGGCGAAGAGTGAATATTGTAACAAAATTTTTTAAAGGAGTGTGCATTGCATATGATGTCTTTATTTTTTAAATATTTTTTTCTATTGTAAAAAGACAATCTTCACTCTTCATTGAAAAACACCATTCACCATAGCATTACCCGATATTTAATTATATATTGCCTGTTTGTCATATCAGAAAAAGTAATTCCTTTTACACTCATTACGACTAACGCAAATTGTGATCCAAAAGAAAAAGTTTATTGGATAATAGTGTAAAATTCTTTAACTTAGTACATCGAAATTGAACTTGAATGATTCACTCAAACCAACTCCATGCCTTAAAAGCATCACATACACATGGTTCATAATGAAGCCTTGAAATTAGGTGTGCCATCATTGACTTTTTGAGACACACACAACTGAAAACATGTCATATAGTCGGATATATCATAATGATTTTGTTTGGTTTGATCAGGAACTAATTTCTCACTCACTGCTTACATGCCCACTAACAAAATTGGATAAAAATGCCAACTTAGTATAATGTGGAACTTTCTATGATGTCGATGCACAAAAACTAATTTGAATGAAAACAATCTGATATTTTGCCAATGAATATTGAAGAATGATCGTAGAAATATCTTCTTGAATTAAACAGATCTATAGGGTCAGCATGACTTATGTTTTCTTGTTTTTTGAATTTGGTGAAGTAAATAATGGAGGTTAAAAAATTTGGAAAACAAATTTTCTTGTTTTCCACTATTTTCCACCAACAAAATCCTGAAAGCAGAAAACATACAACAGAAACCGACCGATTTAGGTCGTGGATTACCTGTGTAAGAAGCGCATAGAGTGGCAAAGTACTGTAACTGCAGAGAAACTGTCCTGCAAACCTACAAAGTTTATATAGAAAAGGTATAAAATGGCACATGGCTTTTTTAACATCTTAAATAAATGGAATTAAGGATCTCATGGTTTCAGCATACCCTAAGATTAGCCTTAAGTACACAAGCAAGTGATTCCTGATAAAGCAGGAATTATAACCAAACTGCCACTGCAATAACAAAAAAGACATTTTAGTACATACAGAACTTCGTGCCATTCTTCAGTATCTTGTTCTATGGAGTGATTCATCATATCTAAAGTAATTCTGATAACACTGAAAAAAGGTGGCAATAACTTGCCAAAAAGAAGCTTTTAAGGAATACTAAAATCAACGTGTCAATCACCGAAAATTTGAATAAGGCTATAACATTTGCTTATCGAAAATATATAGCTAGTCATTGTATTATTTGTTGAAGGAAATAATTATGACTTAAGATGGATAAGGAAGTAGAGAAGTACCCAGAACCAAAAGAACGAAGCCAATTTAAACGCATTCTGCGAAAACAAAACCAGGAAATGAACATGCATCTAGAGTTAGGAGGGAAAAAAAACAAATTTCATTTAGAAATATCACAAAAGTAGCCGATAAACTATTGTTGCTTACTTGGAAGAGAATGAAGTGGATCAAGGATAGCAATAGTTCAGGCTTATTGAACCAGAAAAGTTCGTTGCGAGGCCTCAACTTTGATCCCGAGAAGTAACCAGTGATTCCGGCATTCTCCAATGCCAATGTTGCAATAACATGCTGGAGCTTTGTTCCCACCAAAAGAACAAGCTGTTCATAAACACAAGAAATAAAAAGACACGGTAATCAGAAAGTGTTCAACAAAGTAAAATAACTTAAAAGAAAGAGAAAATAACAAAGATAACTTGCCGTGACAGGGATGATAGCTATCCAGAAAGAGATTTGATCCTGCGGTAAACCGAGAAAAAGGATAAATGAATTAGCAATTGTAAGATTCTAAGATAACACAAAGACATAATGAAACCACAATATAAAAGCAGCAAGTTATTCTTCTTAGTTGGGTTGACTACTTCAATAACTGACCACAATTATGTTTGAGGTAATCTCACAGAGAAATGGAAGTAAAGTGAAAGCTTTGGCCAAAAGAAAGATACAAATTGGTTTTAGTAATGGAGGGAATGTATATATTATTTGAAAATTAAGATTATGAAAAAAAAAAAAGACACACTACCTTTAATGTTGGAAAGCATGAAAGCAACAACAAATCCCCAGAGTAAGCCACTGCTAGAGATTTCAGACACTGTTAGCTCTCAACTTCATGAAAATAAATTTGTGGAAAACAAAAACAATAACCATAACTTAATGCTACACATGCTTAATACAAATAATGAACATTCTTTTCTCTTTACATTGATTATTTGCAATGAATCAGAATAGAAAAGTTGAACTACTGCTTAAAAATGCAAAACTGAAGACTCTTTTCCAGAAATTTCTTAGCGAACTGTAACATTGAAATAAAATCATACACAGTATGTAAAGGTCACAACAGATCATGTACTATTGACTTCCTCAATAATGACGACAAAAAATGCTCAACCATTACTAACCTCACACCAACTATCCTTTGGAATTCTCCTCTTCCATAGATCTAACCATATAGCTGTGAAAATCATATTTTAATGTGAGGTTGTGATTCTGCCATAAATAAGGAAAAGAGATTGAGTAAAGGAGTACAAAAAAAAATTAGTGATGCATGAATACTAGAAATTCAGAGATCCAAGCACTGCATCACAGAGATAAAGTAAGAATTTAATTTACACAGTAAAATAAAACTCAGGTTGCTTTTAAATCAAAACCATTTAGACCAAGATAATCTATTATGAAGTGTAAGGTAGTCAGCACGAACCACCGAATGGCCGAATTGTTGGAAAAAACATGTCTACAATTTGATTAAACTTAGAATTAGTTATGTATTACCAAATAAGTTGTTCAAAATGAAACCTCAATTTATCAAGTCCAATATACAACTATATGCAATTGACATAAGTAGATTGACGAAATAACATATGAATGTAGCAGTCGGGAGTATCAGGTAAAATATCAAAAGATTCACACACAGAGTTTGATGTTACAATTTGCTGAAAGTGATGAGAAATGATGCAATTAGGTAACATGAATTATCAATATTTTACTACTTCATTTGCCATAGCAACTGCAAAATATATTAAGCAAAGCAAATTGATCAAATTCTGGCCCAGCTAACCATCTGATTATCAAACTTTGTTTCAGAATATTTTGATTTAAAGTATTTTCAGACATGCCATTTTTCATCGCACGAATTCAAGAACTTAAAGGTAGACATTCGACAAAATACATTAAATGAAATCAAATGTTAATGGGGAAACAAAATAGAGTTACGTAATTACCACCCAAACGAGGAAACTATTTCTGGCCATTGGATTTGATGTATGAACCTTGACAAAGGACGATTGTCTTCGCATTGTCAACTCTCTTGTGATTACTACAGCAATACATGAAATAGTCAATATACTCTCGACAGCACACAAAGAAAATCACTTACAAACAACAAATGCATATTAAGAAGTATTGTGCTTACCTGCCAAAGATCCATGCTGATCCATATGAGCCTCATCCTCCCACACTCTCCAACTATGAATCTGCTTTAAACTATTGGTGTTATTAATTTCTCATGCCAATCAGAAATCTAAAGTTATAACACTTAGATGTTTTGCTGCATACATTAATACATAGTTACCAAAATAAATAAGTAAACATCCAAGTGATAGTGTTCTGTAATATCAAATTTCAGTTCAATGCCATTTAAATTCAAATTAATGTTGAAACATTTCTCACCTTCACAATTGCTAACAACATCGTCAGGCAACTGTAAGATATATGTGTTATTGCCATGACAAAAATAAACCGGTGCAATTGCTCTAGACCTTCATATGACACGAATGGTTCATAACCCTGAGAAACATAACAAATGAAAATTTTGACACACGTTGATTTGGAGCAATAATTAATGAATAATCATAATAGCCAAAGTTTAAACATTGGGGTCTGTTGTTCATGCCTCTTTGCAGGAGCTTCTATTCATGCCATTCAGCATCCTCCGAGTTAAGCTTGGATAAGCAAAAGCCATCAATAATTTACGTCCTTCGGAGCCATTATCTTCCATTTCTTAATCAATCTCAGATCTTGTGCATGGAGCAAAAGCACTGTTGTAGAACTTTGATGGAAGGCAAATATTGGCTATAATTCTTGAGGTAGCTGTTAGTAGGAGTGATATGAATCCAAGCAACATCAACTCTGAAGATAGCAAAATATAAAACACAAAAGGAAAGAAAAAAGCAAGTTGATTAGTCAAAAAGAGATATGTAACAAAAATATTAACACAATGAAGAAAAATTCAGTGCATTGTACCTTCTTTCATCTTCTCCAAAGCAGCAAGCAATGGTTTTCGATTAGTTTTCCGCAGTCACTGCAGCCCCAGAGACCCAGAGGAGCAAAGAAAACAGACATCAGAATTCATGTCAAAACTGAACACAAAATTTGGCTTATTCATTCCAATTCATAAAACGGGTCCTACAATAGCTCCTCCATTGCCACTCCACAGCTTGTGTTTGCTTAATGTCTTGAACAGGCTTCCAATTTTCGCTATGCAAATCTTTGTTACACTAAAGAACAAGGTTATCAAACTCTCAAGTTAACTCGTAAACTTGTAAGTTTAGGTCGCTGGTCAAGTTTACAACTTTACAAGCAAACTGTTACAAGTTTGCTTGTTGATTACACAATTCAAGTTGGTCTAAACTCCCGAGTTTAGGTAAACTCTCAAGTTTGATAACCTTGTTACAGAGGTTAACATCAAAACCAATCCTAAACTGAATAAAACTTCTAAGAAGAAAACTTACATTGCTTAATTGGTGAATGGAGCGCTCCACAAGCAAAGAGACAGCAACAAAGATGGTCAACACAGTGGGAACAGACCATGTAGGAGTCAAGGCAAGCGACCGCGCTTCTTGCACACTATCCGACATATTGAAGTAACCAAATTTACAGACCAAACCTCAAATATGACTATGCCTTAAAAAACCTCAGGCCAACCTATTCAGACTTTACTGACTTAAATTTAAAGGTCTCATTGAAGATCAACTATGCAAATTGTACAAACATTCAGTGCTTAATCAAACTATAACTTAAGTGGGATAATACTGAATCCCACAAATAGAAATCCTAATTGGTTCTGTCTTTGATCAGCAGCTAGTTAGCTTGATCCCTAATTTAGATATAACAAAGAAGGAAGATCCTGTTATTTCTAATGTCTCCAACACAGATTATATAAGATACCCTTAACTACCAGTCTACCACGTTTGACCAAGGGCAATGGCCAACAAAGAGAATCAAGGCAAAGCACCCCCAAAGGAACTTTAGTGGTTCTTCACTCCACATAAATTCAAAAGTCTAAAAAACAAATTTAGAACCCCACACACAAGGTGAAATAAGGATACCCTTTTGGCCTGTTTTAGTTTTCCACCAGTACAATCACTTCAAAAGAAGGAAAACAACAAAAGGGAGATTATTTTCTTCTTCTTCTTTCTTCAAGGAAGCTCCTTTAAGACTATTAGAGCAAACCCAATTTCCAAATCAAGCTCACATTTCATCAAACACATGGAATACGATTTCTGTATCTCAGAAAAAAGATGCTACCCTTTTTGTCATGGTTCAGCAACAGTGGCAAGAGGAGTCAGGGAACATCCTCAAATCATAGTGAAAAGGTCACAGCTTTATTCCAACATCAAACACCCCACCACCTTAAAACACTGTCAGGAACCTAGGAAACTCACACAATGGAACCTGTCTCACCATTACAAGTGAAAATCAGCTGAAGAAAACAATGAAGACTTCACAGATCTCCCTCTCTTTCTCTCTCTTTCTCCTATGAGTGACAGTCACAATTCAAAGGCTGAAAGAGAGGGAGAGAGAGAGAGAGAGAGAGAGAGAGTAGAGCTATGAAAATGTAGCAAAACCAAACAACTTACCTATTACCTAATTACCTAATAACAACTAAAGTACAGTGAATGAGTTCAACGGAAAAAACAACATTTAAGATTCCAAAATGAAAGGGGGAAAGCAAAGCGCGTGTATTACAGCTGCAATGGCAACACAGAATGCAATGTCGTAACATGAATCTTCCTGCTTCTTCACTGGGCCACAGTTGTCTCTCTCCATGCCAACTCAATTGCAAACTATGTAGGGTGTGTTTGTGAAACACGTTGGAGAGGAAAAAAGTGCGTTTCACTATTTAAGTGCTGTTATTTGATGTTTGGCAATTTTTTTTTAACGCCAACATCCCAAAAGCTCGTTCACTAGAAACAAGAAATTATAGCTTCTTCGTTTACTCAAAGCACGTTTAGGTTGTTGCTAGTTATTATTGGTTTTTTCATAATTTTTTATAAATAAATACTGAAAATATTAAAACAATTATTCTAATTTTTGTGTATTGATTACTATTTTAATTTTTTATAATA
>NC_029793.2:128196170-128216389 GCF_000816755.2 Arachis ipaensis | reverse complement strand
TTAAATATACTTAAAAAATAATATTATAATTTAATATTATATTTTTTAGTAATTAATTAATTATTTATTTAGAAGTGATTTTAACTAATATTATCCAAACAATATTTATTTTATCAAAATAAATTTTAGTAAAAATTATCAAATATAAATCATGTTGGCACAAACTCACTTCTACCCAAAATCAATTCTACAAAATCACTTCCATTCAAACTTTTTACCCAACGTGAATCCAAACACATACTTAGGGTGTGTTTGGCAAACGCGTTGAGGAGGAAAGAAGCACGTTTGAGTCTCTTGAAAGTTTCACTTTTATGTTTGGCAACTTTTATTCTTCTGAACGCAGAAGTGATTCTGCCTTTAAACGTACTTCAGGAGAAGCTAAAATTTGTAGCTTCTGCGTTTCACGTTCATAGTGGCTGATTATCTTAGAAAATTAGGTGGAAATTTTATTTCTTTTTTACCAATCCTATCCTTCATTTTCTTCTATACAAAGGATACTAGTAACTATTACCATCACAGTTCTCTATAGTTCTTCCTACTTGTTCTTAGTTCCAATTGTTTTTCATCAAAATGGTTCAAATTTGTTTCAATCACTAGCAAAGTGAATATTTTAATTTTTTTAATTATTTTTAGTACTCACTTTCATATTTTAATTTTTATATTTTTATTGTATTTTATATTTATAGGATAAATATTTTTATATTATTTGTGTAGTATTCTAATTTCTCATGTTATGTTTTTATATGAGTTTTTTTTATCATTTACTATATTATTTTTTATATGTATATTTTTTATGAAATTTTTTATTTTTTTTTTACTTTGTTCATGTGATTTTTATTTATTTTATTGTATTTTTTTTGTTCATATGATATATGTTGTTGGTTTTATGACATTTTTATTATTTCCTATCTGTATCAATTTTTTTATTCTTTGATGTACTCTATTTTTGTTTTGTATTAATTTTTTTATTTTTTATTCTGATTTTATAAAATTTGTAATTGTAATTATTGTATACTACATTTATTATCAAAATTTTATAATATAAATTATGATCTTATAAAAAAAAGACAAAATAAATAAAAACTAATTATAAGTAACAATAGAGTCATAGATAATGAAAAATAGTTGATACAATAAAGGAAATGGATTATAGTCCAAAATAATACTAAATTAAAGAGTACTGACAGTACTAAAAAATTATAGAATATTTTTTTTGTTTGATATTATAAAATTTATAGTACTCTTTTTCATATTTTTATTTTTTATTGTATTTATTTTATTTATATGATAAATATTTTTTATATTATTTTTGTTAGCGTTTTGATTTTGCATGTATATAAAAAAAATTATTTAAATTGATGTCTCTTTTGGTAATTTTTCATCTAAAAGTGATTTTGAGTAATATAATCCAAACAACATTTATTTTACTATAATCAATTTTGATATAAAGATTGCCAAACATAAATCACGTTAACACAAACTTACTTTTCATCAAAATCAATTTTGCAAAATCAATTTTATACAAACTCCCGTTTGCAAACTGTAATCCAAACACACACTTAATGTACCTAACATGCAATGCAAAATACAAACCACAACATTATATTATAGGGAAGTCACTCAGATAGATGTTAAAAATGTCATTTTTTTTAAATATTTTTAATAATTAAAATTTAATATATATACTGTTCTTGCTTGCAAAATAGATCGGCCTTTAGTGATGAATGCTTGCCGAGCTATCACCTTGGTGGCTGAGCGTCCAATCCTTGAGTCCAAGCTTTCTTCTCAATGTGATGTGAACAGTACGAACAAATGAGGGGGGAGTGTACCTGCAAAGGCACTCCGAAACTTAAGTCAGTATATTGTACTATTTCTCACTTACCGAAGAAAATATTTTACCTTGCTTTATATGGTAAATTGTTCGGCCTTTACATTTTTAGCATTAAGGTCAGTTACAAAAAGGTGGGTAACGTATCTTAATTGTGTACCGTTTTGTCGTCGGTTATGATGGAAGCATTTATCTGACCGAGTTATAGCTCATGAATTGAGGAGCTATAACGGATCATGCCGAGTTATAGCTCGTTTATGACGACCATATCACAGCTCCCAAGCTTGGCCTGTGGAGAATTTTTAATGAAACAGGTTGAGCTTCTTGAGGAGTTATAACTCGGTTGGATAGGTTACTGAGTGAGCCCCCAATTCAACGTACTTCATTAAAAAAGTATTATTTGCTATGACGTGGGGAGTCGTGGCATTGTTTTGGGGAGGAGAGAGAGATTAATGTACGCATTAAAGGCTTGTTGCCATTCCAAAGTAGTTGCGTCATTTTAGATGTTATTGGGAGACAGTTTCAGTATTCGAACCATTGTTGGGTTACTGCTAGAAGTTAAACTCTAGTTTTTTTTGGTGTTTGGGTTTTTCATTTTGGTAACAGAATGAGCAAAAGAGGTATGTACACTTTGTCTCTTTGCTTCTGATTTACTGCTTCTTTCTCTTTTCTCTTCTTGTGTGCTTGCTGTTGTGTCTTAATGGGGTTGGAGAAGGAGAAAAAGGGTGAGATTGACTGGTCTTATGACTGGGTTGGTGAGGATGTGAAATCCTGAATCTCCCTATTTCGTGATGAGTCTGCTGTAAAGGAAGTGAACTTAGCAAGAGTCGTTAGGGCTGGTTCTGGGGTTCAGGTTGAGTTGCTTTCATGTAGCAACGATGATAGGGTGTATCATCGAGGGCAGGGTTTTGAGTTCTTCTACATGCACAGCTGTGTGCTTGAGGAATTGAGGGTGAAATTGTCATTTACAGAGTTTGAGTGTCAGGTTCTGAAACAGTTGAACTGTGCTGCGTCTCAGCTTCACCCTAATGGCTGGGTGTTTCTGCGCTCCTTTGAGATTTTGATGGAATATCTTGAGGAGACGCCATCAGTTGACTTGTTCTTTTCTTTATTTCAAGCAAAGGGGGGTATGGAAAGGGGGTTGAATAAATTTCAATAGCACCCTTGGGTTTGCTATTTTCAAGTTGTATAAATTCTCATTCAAGGATTTTAAAGAAATGTATCTTAAGGTTAGGAGTGTAGAAAAAGAGTTTCCCTTTTATGTTGATGAGAATCTGGTCGAGAAGTTTCCTTTGTGGTGGTGTTCAGAACCGCAAAATATACTCGGTCCTGAAGTCATATCACCGAGGAATGTGTGTTTGATTGAGTTTTTGGTTGAGGGTATTGATCGTAAAGATCTTATATCTATGTATGAGTTACTCAAATGGAAAGACGATAAGGAGGCAGTGATAAATTACCTGGGTGAGTTTGGGATTTTTGTTCTTTGTATATTGATTTTGTATGAGTTTCTGACGTGTTCTGTATTTGTATTGCAGGTGGGAAGTACCCTGGGGTCTCAGCTGCTACTCTCAGGTCACGCTTTAAAATTAAGAATTTGAAAAAGGAGGTTTCATCGTCGAACCGTGAGAAAGTGGTAACGGCTGGAGAGGTTGTCCAGCCTCGTCAGGGGCGTAGGAAGGTGATTGCGAGAAAAAGGAAGTCGGGTGTGGTGGATTTGTCCGATGACTCTAGTGGGAAGGAACATGGAGTGTCCCTGGAAGAGATTCAAGCTTTTGTTGGGAATCAGAAAAAAACTTCATGAGATGTCTGAGCTTAGTGAGGGTGTTTCTGTGTGGGAAAAAGAGTATCCTTATATGACTGCGGTAGATGAACATTGTCAATCTGAAGCTGATGTTTCTCTTGCGAAAGAGGTTGGTGAAGTAGCTGTCGGGCAATATATGCAGGTAAAGTCTTCCTTTTGGTGTAATTTTTATCCTGGTTAAGACATTTTTATGTATTTTACTTTTCTTGTTGTTGTCATGGTTTGCAGGTTGTTGGGTTGAGGTTGGCCAGTTTGGGGCGAAGCCAGGAGCCGAGGCATAAGAAAGTGGTGGAGGAGAAGGATGAAGTTTTGGTAATGAAAGAGGAATTGAGTAAGAGCAAAAATATTGTTTCTGAGCTGCAGAGTAAGTTGGCTGATACTGAAAAGCGGTTAAAGGAGACGAAAGATAACTATGCTAAGGACGTTGAGGACTTGAAGAAGAAGGAAGCTGATTTAGCGAGCATGAAAACTCGGCTGATTGATGTTACTGCTCGGCTGAAGGAAATGAATAAGAAGAAAAGCGATGAAATTTTGGATTCGTTTGTAGAGGGTTTTGAAAGGGCGGCCTTACAGGCGAAGTTTCTTGCTCCAGGTGTTGATCTATCTGAGTTGGATCCTGGTAAGATTGTCCGAGATGGGAAGATGGTTAAAGATGATGGTGTTGCCGAAGATGAGGCAGAGAATATTTAGTATGTTAATGTAATTTTATTTTTGTTAAAACTTTTTTATTGGGTAATGTAATTGATGATACATTATTGACAGTAACTATTTTAGAGGTCATTAATAGAGTTGTTTGACCTTGTCTTTATTCGTTTCCGATTTGTTTTGAATATTTGAACGGCATTTTGCGCGATTGATTGGAATTTCTGTTAAGAATATTCCTTTTAATGTTTGCCGAATATGCTTGGTTCGGATGTTAGACGAAGATGTTCGTCATTATGTGATTTGACCATAGATGGAATTGTACCAAGCATTGTTGATTGTAAAAGCAAACATCATAATGTGACAGAGTTTGTATAAAATGAGATAGATTTATTACATACAGTAGTATTGGTAATCCTTTGGATACAAAGGTTCAGGTAGGCTAGCCTCGTTAAAACCTCTCAAAGCAAAACCCATTGGGAAAAATCTTAGTAATAGGAAAAAGAGTACAAGCCTGTCCCTGATGTTTAACTGTAAAATTTCTTTAGAGAGGAAATATTCCAGGTATTAGGTAGTGTTGTACCATTCATGGATTCTAGTCTGTAAGCTCCGTTGCCGAGAACTTCTTTAACCCGGTAGGGGCCGTCCTAGTTTGCTGTGAGCTTTCCATGGGATGGAGGTCAGCGCGCAGTTTCCGTCTTCCGAAGAACTAACTCGCCTGTTTAGAATGATCAGTTTCTGACCGATTTGTTATGTCGTCGGGCAATTGTTTGCTGAGCCGCGCGTTGTCAGAGTGTTGTTGTTTCCCTTATTTCTTCAATGAGATCTAGCTCGGCTCGCCGAGCTTCATCCTGGTTGCCGAGCTGAGTTTTGACCGAGTTGTGCGAGATTTCTAAAGGTATCATAGCTTTAGAGCCATATACCAGGCGAAATGGTGTCTCCTTTGTTGATGACTGAGGTGTTGTGTTGTATCCCCAAAGGATTTCGGGTATTAGTTCGGCCCAAAGTCCTTTGGCATCATCTAACTTTTTCTTTAAGGCATGTAGTATGATCTTGTTCACTGCCTCTGCTAGTCCGTTTGTCTGAGGATATTCAACGGAGGCAAAATGTTGTTTGACCTTAAGGTTCTTCAAAAAGGATTGAAATTTATGGTCGGCAAACTGGTGACCATTGTCAGTGATGATGTGGTGAGGAATGCCAAACCGGTAAATAATATTTTTCCAAGTGAAAGAAATCATTTGCTGTGATGTGATTCTGGCTAAGGGTTGGGACTATTAAAAATTTTACCTGCCCCGGTGCCGTTGGAAATGGACCGAGGATGTCTAGCCCCATTGATAGAAAGGCCAACTAACGTCAGAGTAATGTAGGTGCTCGGCAGGTAGGTGTATGAGTGGTGCATGTTTCTGACAATTTTCACAAGTCTGAACCTTAGTCTTGCTATCATGTTGTAAGGTCGGCCAAAAAAAACCTGCGCGGAGGATTTTTGAAGCTAAACTCCGAGCTCCTATATGTGTTCCGCAACGGGCGAGTATATCCTCGGCGGTATAAAGTCTCCTTGAGCAAAGTGAAAAAAGATGCTTGTCTTCGGAATCGTTTTGTGTTGCCGACCTTTTCTGGTATTTGACCTATTTTCAGATATTGTATGTAACCGTCTTGCCAACCCTGTTCCTGTGTGACACTTAATACATCTGTTAAACTTACACTTGGGGATGTAATATTGGATTGATGCAGTGTGGATAAGTCGGATTGTGTGCTGCCGAGTTTAGATAAGATATCAGCCCTGTGGTTTTGTTCTCGTGGTATGTGTTGAATTTCAAAATTTGAGAACTTTGAAGTAAAATCTTTCACTAATAATAAGTATTTAGAAAGGAGATGATCCGTTACTTGGAAGAGGTCGTTTACCTGTTGTACTACCAATAAGGAGTCACAGTATACCTTTATAGTGGAAATGCGGAGATCTAAATAAAGTCGGAGTCCTGCAACGAGGGCCTCATATTCGGCTTGATTGTTGCTAGCCTTGAAAGATAAGTGTAATGAATGTTCCAGAATAAAGCCATCGTCAGACTCTAGACATATGCCGGCACCACAGCCCTCAGTGTTCGACGAGCCGTCGACGTATAAGATCCATTGTTTTGTATGATCGTCTTCTGAAGGAATAGTAAGTTCTGCAATGAAGTCTGCCAAGAATTGGGACTTAATCGGTCCTCTTGATTGGTACCTGATGTCGAACTCTGACAATTCTATTGACCATTTAATAAGTCTGCCTGCGATTTCTGGTTTATGTAACACTTGGCGTAATAGGTGGTCACTCTTGACATAGACAGCATGACTTTGGAAGTAAGGTCGGAGTCTTCTTGCTGAGAAAACTAGTGCTAAAGCCAGCTTTTCAATTCTGGGATAATTGAGTTCGGCGTGTTGAAGGGTTTTACTGACAAAGTATACTGGATGCTGGGTTTTGTTTTGTAACAAGAGCAGAGCTTATAGCCCAATCAGTGACTAACAAATATAGAAATAGATCTTCCCCTTGATGGGGTTTTTGTAAGATCGGCAGTTGTGAGAGAGTTGTTTTTAGTGTTTTAAAAGCTCTCTCACAATCATCATTCCACTGAAATTTATTTTTCTTTTTTATCGTTTGAAAAAAAGGAATAGATTTTGAAGCTAAGCATGGGATAAATCTGGATAGTGCAGCGATCCTTCCGGTGAGGCGTTGGACTTCCTTTATGGTCTTTGGGCTCGTCATTTCCAGAACTGCTCGGCATTTATCTGGATTCGCCTCAATGCCCCTGTTTGTTAGTAAAATACCTAAGAACTTACCTCCCTGAACTGCGAAGGCACATTTTTCTGGGTTTAGACGTATGTTGTAGTTGCGAATTTGGCCAAAAATCTCTGATAAGTCGTCAATATGGTTTTTCCCGAGCTGTGTCTTGGCGACCATGTCGTCGACATACACTTCTATGTTTCTGCCGATTTGTTTGGCGAAGACTTTGTCCATAAGGCACTGGTAAGTTGCCCCTGCATTCTTTAGTCCAAAGGGCATAACTTTATAGCAGTAGTTACCGAATTCAGTGATAAATGCTGTTTTACTTTGATCAGAGGGATGCATGAGGATTTGATTATAACCCAAATAAGCATCCATAAAACTCAAGGTAGCATAGCCAGAAGCATTATCCACCAAAGAATCTATGGATGGTAAAAGGTAAGAGTCTTTCGGGCATGCTTTGTTTAAATCAGTAAAGTCGAGGCACATGCGCCACTTACCATTTTTTTTCCTTACCATTACCACATTTGCCAGCCAGGTAGTAAATCTGATTTCCTTGATGAACTCTGCATGGATCAGCTTTTGAGTTTCTTCTAATGATGCTATTTTCTTTTCATCGCCGAGGTTTCGTTTCTTCTGTTGCACTGGTCGTGCAGACAGGTTTATTGCTAATTTATGGCTGATGATCTATGGATCGATGCCAGGCATGTCAGAAGGTGTCCATGCGAATAGGTCGGCTTGTGTTTGTAAAAAGGTGGTGATGGCTTTTAGTTCCACTGAGTCTAGGGATGTACCTACATAAGTAAATTTGTTAGGATTATTATGGAAATATACTTTCTGTAAGTCCTGGATGGTGTAGGTCGTTCAAGGAAGTCGGCTCGTGGATCGAGGTCGGCTAACGCCAAGCTTTTGGCGACGTGGTGGAGATTGTTGACTTGTTGTTTGGAACGGGTTGGTAGTTTCATGCTGATGTTGTAACATTGGCGTGCCTCTTTATGATCCCCATGGATTGTTACAACCTGGTTGTCCTGCAAAGGGAACTTAACACACAGGTGAACTGTAGATACAATTGCGCCAAACTTATTCAAAAAAGGTCGGCCTAGTATGAGGTTATATGGGCTAAAGCAATCTACAACTAAATATTGAATATCACATGTTTTTGAAAGAGGATGCTCACCCAGTGTGGTTTGTAACCACACTGATCCCAATATCGGCACTCGCTCACCCGAGAACCCGACAAGGTCTCCTACTATTGACTGGAGAGCGTTGTCGCTGAGCTTCATTTTTTGGAATGTTGAGTAGAATAGGACGTCGGCGCAGCTCCCGGGATCCAGAAGTACTTTCCTTACCAACAGATCTCCCAATTGAAGGATGATTACCACAGGGTCGTCCAAGTTGAGTATGTTTGAATTAAAGTCGGCGTGTGTGAACGTCACTTGGGAGAGTTGTGTTGCGAGTGTAGCTTCGCGCTGGAAGCCATCTACCAAGCATATAGCTCGGTGTGATCTCTTTCTGGCCGAGCTTAAGGACCCTCCACCGGCGTATCCCCCTGAAATACAATTGATTATACCTCTGGGCTTTTCATATTGATTTGGTGTTGTCCTTTCTTTTCCTCGGTGCTGTTGTTCTGACGAGTCCTCGTTTCTGGAAGGTGTGAAACTGGTGCACGAAATCGTGATCGTTCATTCCTTCGTCCAAGTAATAAACCTTACGTGAGTAAGGGTCGATCCCACGGAGATTGTCGGTATGAAGCAAGCTATGGTCATCTTGTAAATCTCAGTCAGGCGGATTCAAATGGTTATGGTGAATTGATAATTAAAATATAAATAAAATATAAAATAGGATAGAGATACTTATGTAATCCGTTGGTAGGAATTTCAGATAAGCGTATGGAGATGCTTTGTTCCTTCTAAATCTCTGTTTTCCTATTGCCTTCATTCAATCCTTCTTACTCCTTTCCATGGCAAGCTGTATGTTGGGCATCACCGTTGTCAATGGCTACATCCCGTCCTCTCAGTGAAAATGGTCCAAATGTTCTGTCACCGCATGGCTAATCATCTGTCGGTTCTCGATCATGCTGGAATAGGATCCAGTAATCCTTTTGCGTCTGTCACTACGCCCAGCACTCGCGAGTTTGAAGCTCGTCACAACCATCCCTTCCCAGATCCTACTCGGAATACCACAGACAAGGTTTATACTTTTTGGATCTCAAGAATGGCCGCCAATAATTCTAGCCTATACCACGAAGACTCTGATCGTAAATCAGGAGGCTAAGAGATATGCATTCAAGCTTGTTTTCATGTAGAACGGAAGTGTTTGTCAGGCACGCGTTCATAAGTGAGAATGGTGATGAGTGTCACATAATCATCACATTCATCATGTTCGTGTGTGTGAATGAATATCTTAGAGAAGAAATAAGCTTGAGTTGAATAGAAAAACAATAGTACTTTGCATTAATTCATGAGGAACAGCAGAGCTCCACACCTTAATCTATGGTGTGTTGAAACTCCACCGTTGAAAATACATAAGTGATAATAGTGTTCATTGGCTTCGGCCCCAGAGGGGAACCAGAATAACCAAGACCCTAAAGGTGGTCTCCCAAGACCCTAATACAATAGTAAAAAGTCCTATTTATACTAAACTAGTTACTAGGGTTTATAGAGATGAGTAAATGATGCAGAAATCCACTTTCGGGCCCACTTGGTGTGTGCTTGAGCTGAGCAGTGAAGCTTTCACGTGTAAAGGTCTTCCTTGGAGTTGAACGCTAGTTTGTAACTTGTTTCTGGCATTTAACTCTGCTTTGCAACTTGTTTCTGGCGTTTAACGCCAAAATAGGGTAGAAAGCTGGCGTTGAACGCCAGTTTGCGTCATCTAAACTAGGACAAAGTGTGGTCTATTATATATTGATGGAAAGCCCTGGATGCCTATTTTCTAACGCAATTGAGAGCGTGCCATTTGGGTTCTGTAGCTCCAGAAAATCCATTTCAAGTGCAGGGAGGTTAGAATCCAACAGCATCTGCAGTCCTTCTTCAGCCTCTGAATCAGATTTTTGCTCAGGTCCCTCAATTTCAGCCAGAAATTACCTGAAATCACAGAAAAATACACAAACTCATAGTAAAATCCAGAAATGTGATTTTTATTTAAAAACTAATAAAAATATACTAAAAACTAACTAAATCATACTAAAAACTATGTAAAAATAATGCCAGAAAGCGTATAAATTATCCGCTCATCACAACACCAAACTTAAATTGTTGCTTGTCCCCAAGCAACTAAAAATCAAATAGAATAAAAAGAAGAGAATATACTATAAATTCCAGAATATCAACAAAACTTAGCTCCAATCAGATGAGCAGGACTAGTAGCTTTTTGCCTCTGAACAGTTTTGGCATCTCACTTTATCCTTTGAAGTTCAGAATGATTGGCATCTATAGGAATTCAGAATTTAGATAGTGTTATTGATTCTCCTAGTTCAGTATGTTGATTCTTGAACACAGCTACTTTATGAGTCTTGGCCGTAGCCCTAAGCACTCTGTTTTCCAGTATTACCACCGGATACACACATGCCACAGACACATAACTGGGTGAACCTTTTCAGATTGTGACTCAGCTTTGCTAAAGTCCCCAATTAGAGGTGTCCAGGGTTCTTAAGCACACTCTGTTTTTACTTTGGACCTCGACTTTAACCGCTCAGTCTCAAGCTTTTCACTTGACACCTTCACGCCACAAGCATATGGCTAGGGACAGCTTGATTTAGCCGCTTAGGCCATGATTTAATTTCTTTGGGCCCTCCTATCCACTGATGCTCAAAGCCTTGGATCCTTTTTATTACCCTTACCTTTTGGTTTTAAGGGCTATTGGCTTTTTCTGCTTGCTTTTTCTTTTTCTTTCTTTTTCGCCATTTTTTTCCTGCAAGCTTTTGTATTCACTGCTTTTTCTTACTTCAAGAATCAATTTTTTTGATTTTTTAGATTATCAATAACAGTTCTCCTTTTTCATTATTCTTTCAAGAGCCAACAATTTTAACATTCATGAACAACAAATTCAAAAGACATATGCATTGTTCAAGCATTCATTCAGAAAACAAAAAGTATTGTCACCACATCAAAATAATTAAACTAATTTCAAGGATGAATTCGAAATTCATGTACTTCTTGTTCTTTTGTAATTAAAACATTTTTCATTTAAGAAAGGTGATGGATTCATAAGACATTCATAGCTTTAAGACATAGACACTTAAATACTAATGATCATGTAATAAAGACATAAACATAAATAGATATATAGTAAACGAAAAACAGAAAAATAAGAACAAGGAGATTAAGGAACGGGTCCACCTTAGTGAGGGTGGCGTCTTCTTCCTCTTGAAGAACCAATGGTGTTCTTGAGCTTCTCTATGTCTCTTCCTTGCCTTTGTTGCTCTTCCCTCATAGCTCTTTGATCTTCTCTAATTTCATAGAGAATGATGGAGTGCTCTTGGTGCTCCACCCTTAGTTGTCCCATGTTAGAACTTAATTCTTCTAGGGAGGTGTTAATTTGCTCCCAATAGTTTTGTGGAGGAAAGTGCATCCCTTGAGGCATCTCAGGGATTTCTTGTTCTTGGCCACAACTTCATAGAAGTGGTCTTGATGGACCTTTGAGATGAATCTCTCCATCTCCCATGACTCGGAGGTGGAAGCAATTGCCTTCCCTTTCCTCTTTTTAGAGGTTTCTCCGGCCTTAAGGTGCCATTAATGGTTATGGAAAAACAAAAAAGCAGTGCTTTTTCCACACCAAACTTAAAATGTTTGCTCGTCCTCAAGCAAAAGAAGAAAGAAGAGAGGAGAAGAAGAAGATAATGGAGGAGATTGAGGGAGGTGAGTGGTTCAGCCATGTGTGGGTGGGTTTAGGAGGGAAGTAGTGGTGGAGGTGTTTGGTGAAGTGGTGATGGGGAAGAGAAGTGGAGGTGATTGGTGAGGGGTATTTAGGGAAGAGTGTTATGAAAAGGTGGGAGAGAGAGAGAGAGAGAGAGGTGGGGTAGGTAGGGATCCTGTGGGGTCCACAGATCTTGAGGGGTCAATGATTTATCATCTCTGCTCCATTTAGGTGTGTAAACTCCCTTAGAGTGCAATCCTGGCGTTAAACGCCAGATTGCTGCTTGTTTCTGGCGTTTAACGCCAACTTTTCTCCCATTCTTGGTGTTAAACGCCAATTCCATGCTCTGTTCTGGCGTTAAACGCCAGTCTGGTGCTTGTTTCTGGCGTTTAACGCCAGCTTGATGCTTCTTTCTGGCGTTAAATGCCAGTTTGATGCTTCTTACTGGCGTTTAAACGCCAGTAAGCTCTTCCTCCAGGGTGAGCTGTTTTTAATGCTATTTTTCATTCTTTTTTGATTTTTTAGTTGTTTTTGTGACTTCACATGATCATCAACCTAAAGAAAACATAAAATAGCAATAGAAAATAAATAGATATAATTAAATAACATTGGGTTGCCTCCCAACAAGCGCTTCTTTAATGTCAATAGCTTGACAGTGAGCTCTCATGGAGCCTCACAGATAATCAGAGCAATGTTGGGGCCTCTCAACACCAAACTTAGAGTTTGGCTGTGGCCTCCCAACACCAAACTTAGAGTTTGGTTGTGGCCTCCCAACACCAAACTTAGAGTTTAAATGTGGGGGTTTTGTTTGACTCTATTCTGAGAGAAGCTTCTCATGCTTCCTCTCCATGGTTACAGAAGGAAAACCTTGAGTCTTAAATACAAGGTAGTCTTCATTCAATTGAAGGACCAACTCTCCTCTGTCAACATCAATCACAGCTTTTGCTGTGGCTAGGAAGGGTCTTCCAAGGATGATGGATTCATCCTCATCCTTCCCAGTGTCTAGGATTATGAAATCAGCAGGGATGTAAAGGCCTTTAACCTTTACTAACATGTCCTCTACTAGTCCATAAGCCTGTTTCATGGATTTGTCTGCCATCTCTAATGAGAATTTGGCAGCCTGTACCTCAAAGATTCCTAGTTTCTCCATTACAGAGAGTGGCATTAAGTTTATGCCTGACCCCAGGTCACACAGAGCCTTCTCAAAGGTCATGGTGCCTATGTTACAGGGAATTAGGAATTTATCAAGATCCTATTTCTTTTGAGGTAAAGTGTGTTGAACCCAGATATTCAGTTCATTAATGAGCAATGGAAGCTCATCCTCCCAAGTCTCATTACCAAATAGCTTGGCATTCAGCTTCATGATTGCTCCTAAATACTGGGCAACTTGCCCTTGAACAATGTCTTTATCTTCTTCAGAAGATGAATAGTCATCAGAGCTCATGAATGGTAAAAGGAGGTTCAATGGAATCTCTATGGTCTCTAGATGAGCCTCATATTCCTTTGGTTCCTCAAAGGGAAACTCCTTATTGGTCAGTGAACGTTCCAGGAGGTCTTCCTCACTAGGATTCACGTCCTCCTCCTCCTCTCTGGGTTCGGCCACACCAAGTAAGGTTATGGCTTTGCACTCTCTTTTTGGATTCTCTTCTGTATTGCTTGGGAGAGTACTAGGAGGGGTTTCAGTGACTCTTCCTCCAAATTTCTGATGGAGGACCTTGTTTCATTCATGAAACTTAGAGTGGCCTTAGATAGATCAGAGACTATATTTGCTAAGCTAGATGGATTCTGCTCAGAATTCTCTGTCTGTTACTGAGAGGATGATGGAAAAGGCTTGCTATTGCTAAACCTGTTTCTTCCACCATTATTAAAGCCTTGTTGAGGCTTTTGTTGATCCTTCCATGAGAAATTTGGATGATTTCTCCATGAGGGATTATAAGTGTTTCCATAGGTTTCTCCCATGTAATTCACCTCTGCTATTGCAGAGTTCTCAGGATCATAAGTTTCTTCTTCAGAAGATGCTTCTTTAGTACTGTTGGATGCAGCTTGCAATCCATTCAGACTCTGAGAAATCATATTGACTTGCTGAGTCAATATTTTATTCTGAGCCAATATGACATTCGGAGTATCAATTTCAAGAACTCCCTTCCTCTGAGGCGTCCCATTACTCACAGGATTCCTTTCAGAAGTGTACATAAACTGGTTATTTGCAACCATGTCAATGAGTTCTTGAGCTTCTGCAGGCGTTTTCTTTAGGTGAATGGATCCACCTGCAGAATGGTCCAATGACATCTTAGATAATTCAGACAGACCATCATAGAATATATCCAGGATGGTCCATTCTGAAAGCATGTCAGAAGGACACTTTTTGGTCAGTTGCTTGTATCTTTTCCAAGCTTCATAGAGGGATTCACCTTCTTTCTGTTTGAAGGTTTGAACATCCACTCTAAGCTTGCTTAGCTTTTGAGGAAGAAAGAACTTGGCTAAGAAAGCCGTGACCAGCTTATCCCAAGAGTTCAGGCTATCTTTAGGTTGAGAGTCCAACCATATTCTAGCTCTGTCTCTTACAGCAAAAGGGAAAAGCATAAGCCTGTAGACCTCGGGATCAACTCCATTGGTCTTGACAGTTTCACAGATTTGCAAGAATTCAGCTAAAAACTGATGAGGATCTTCCATTGGAAGTCCATGAAACTTGCAGTTCTGCTGCATTAGAGAAACTAATTGACGCTTAAGCTCAAAGTTGTTTGCTCCAATTGCAAGGAGTGAGATGCTTCTTCCATAGAAGTTGGAAGAGGGTGTAATAAAGTCACCAAGCATCTTCCTTGCATCTCAACCATTGTTATTAGGTTCGGCCATGTCTCCTTCTTTTTCAAAAATTTCTGTCATGTCCTCTCCAGAGAGTTGTGCCTTAGCTTCCCTTAGCTTCCTCTTCAGAGTCCTTTCAGGTTCAGGATCAGCTTCAACAAGAATGTTTTTATCCTTGTTCCTGCTCATATGAAAAAGAAGAGAATAGAAAAGAAAATATGGAATCCTCTATGTCACAGTATAGAGATTCCTTGTGTAAGTATAAGAAGAGAAGAATAGAAGAAAGAGAAGAGAAAAACTCGAACACAGAGGAGAATAGTGGGTTCAAATTATGAGTGAGAGAGGAGTGTTAGTAGATGAATAAATAAATAGAAGGAGATGAGAGAAGGAAGAATTCAAATTTAATTAAAATAAATCAAAAATATTTTTGTTTTTATTTTAAATATTAGTTAGTATTCAAAAATCAAAAAGGAAAATAAAATTAAATTGAAATTTAAAATAATTAGTTAATGAAAAGAAATTTTGAAAAAGAGGTTAGTGATTTTCAAAAATTGGAGAGAGAAAGTTAGTTAGGTGGTTTTGAAAAAGATAAGAATTTTAAAAATCAAACAAAAAGTTAAGTGGTTAATTGAAAAAGATTTGAAAATCAATTTTGAAAAAAGAAGAGGTTAGAAAAGATTTTGAAATTAAGTTTTGAAAAAGATATGATTGAAATTTATTTTGAAAAAGATTTGAAAAAGAAATTTAAAAAGACTTGATTTTGAAAATTAAAGTTGATTACTTAACTAACAAGAAACTAAAAGATATGATTCTAAAATTTAAAGATTGAACCTTTCTTAATAGGCAAGTAACAAACTTTAAAATTTTTGAATCAATCACATTAATTGTTAGTAAAGAATTTGAAATTATGAAACAAAATTAAGAAAGAGATTTTGAAAATCAAATTTAAAAAAAAAATTCGAAAATATGAAAGAAAAATGGAAAAGATTTGATTTTTGAAAAGATAGGATTTTTTAAATTGAAAATTTGACTTGACTCATGAGAAACAACTAAATTTTAAAAATTTTTGACTAAGTCAAACCAAATTTTCGAAATTTATTTGCAAATAAGGGAAAGATATTTTTTTTATTTTTGAATTTTTAATGAGGAAAGAAAAAAACACAAAATTGACATAAAACATGAAAATTATGAATCAAAACACATAATGCATGCAAGAACACTTTGAATGTCAAGATGAACACCAAGAACACTTTGAATGTCAAGATGAACATCAAGAACTTATTTTTGAAATTTTTTTTAGAAAAGACACACATGCAAGACACCAAACTTAGAAATTTTCAAACTATAGACACTAACAAATTAAAAATGCATATGAAAAACAAGAAAAGACACAAAACAAGAAGATGCAAAGATCAAACAAGGAAATTCATCAAGAACAACTTGAAGATCATGAAGAACATTATGCATGAGTTTTCAAAAATTTAAAGAAATTAAAAAGA
This sequence comes from Arachis ipaensis, assembly GCF_000816755.2. NCBI lineage: Eukaryota > Viridiplantae > Streptophyta > Magnoliopsida > Fabales > Fabaceae > Arachis > Arachis ipaensis. Next base: position 128,200,205 of record NC_029793.2, on the reverse strand, counting down.
TGCAATTGACACCAAACTTAAAATTTGACACAAGACTCAAACAAAAACACAAATTTTTTGTTTTTATGATTTTATTAAAATTTTTTTTGGATTTTTTGAAAATTAATTTGAGAAAGAAAATAAGGAAATTCAAAATTTTTAATAAGAATTCCAGGAATCATGCAATGTTAGTCTAAAACTCCGGTCCAGGAATTAGACATGGTTTACTAGCCAGCCAAGCTTTCAGTGAAAGATTCGGTCCAAAACACTAGACATGGCCAATGGCCAGCAAAGTTTTAGCAGATCATTACATTCAACAACAAGGTTGATAGAAATTAACAAGCTCTTGTGATGATGAGTTGAAACCTCGGTCCAAAAGATTAGACATGGCTTTACAGCCAGCCAGACTTCAACAGATCATCATGAAACTCTAGAATTTATTCTCAAAATTCTGAAGCCATAGAATAATTTATTTAATTTATATTTTTTTTTGAAAATTTTTTTTCGAAAACAAAAAGCTTAAAAATAAAATAAAATTACCTAATCTGAGCAACAAGATGAACCGTCAGTTGGCCAAACTCGAACAATCCCCCGCAACGGCGCCAAAAACATGGTGCACGAAATCGTGATCGTTCATTCCTTGGTAACGGCGCTAAAAACTTAATACGCACATTCATAATCTTAGTTCTTCTTCACAACTTCGCACAACTAACCAGCAAGTGCACTGGGTCGTCCAAGTAATAAACCTTACGTGAGTAAGTGTCGATCCCACAGAGATTGTCGGTATGAAGCAAGCTATGGTCATCTTGTAAATCTCAGTCAGGTGGATTCAAATGGTTATGGTAAATTGATAATTAAAATATAAATAAAATATAAAATAGGATAGAGATACTTATGTAATTCGTTGGTAGGAATTTCAGATAAGCATATGGAGATGCTTTGTTCCTTCTGATTCTCTGCTTTCCTATTGCCTTCATTCAATCCTTCTTACTCCTTTTCATGGCAAGCTGTATGTTGGGCATCACCGTTATTAATGGATACATCCCGTCCTCTCAGTGAAAATGGTCCAAATGCGCTGTCACCGCATGGCTAATCATCTGTCGGTTCTCGATCATGCTGGAATAGGATCCAGTAATCCTTTTGCGTCTGTCACTACGCCCAGCACTCGCAAGTTTGAAGCTCGTCACAACTATCCCTTTCCAGATCCTACTCGGAATACCACAGACAAGGTTTAAACTTTCCGGATCTCAAGAATGGCCGCCAATAATTCTAGCCTATACCACGAAGACTCTGATCATAAATCAGGAGGCTAAGAGATATGCATTCAAACTTGTTTTCATGTAGAACGAAAGTGTTTATCAGGCACACGTTCATAAGTGAGAATGGTGATGAGTGTCACATAATCATCACATTCATCATGTTCTTGTGTGCGAATGAATATCTTAGAGAAGAAATAGGCTTGAGTTGAATAGAAAAACAATAGTACTTTGCATTAATTCATGAGGAACAGCAGAGCTCCACACCTTAATCTATGGTGTGTAGAAACTCCACCGTTGAAAATACATAAGTGATAATAGTGTTCATTGGCTTCGGCCCCAGAGGGGAACCAGAATAACCAAGACCCTAAAGGTGGTCTCCCAAGACCCTAATACAATAGTAAAAAGTCCTATTTATACTAAACTAGTTACTAGGGTTTACAGAGATGAGTAAATGATGCAGAAATTCACTTCCGGGCCCACTTGGTGTGTGCTTGGGCTGAGCAGTGAAGCTTTCACATGTAGAGGTCTTCCTTGGAGTTGAACGCCAGTTTGTAACTTGTTTCTGGCATTTAACTCTGCTTTGCAACTTGTTTCTGGCGTTTAACGCCAGAATAGGGTAGAAAGCTGGCGTTGAACGCCAGTTTGTGTCATCTAAACTCGGGAAATGTGTGGACTATTATATATTGCTGGAAAGCCCTAGATATCTACTTTCCAACGCAATTGAGAGTGTTCCATTTGGGTTTCTGTAGCTCCAGAAAATCTATTTTGAGTGCAGGGAGGTCAGAATCCAACAACATCTGCAGTCCTTCTTCAGCCTCTGAATCAGATTTTTGCTCAAGTCCCTCAATTTCAGCTAGAAATTACCTGAAATTACAGAAAAATACAAAAACTCATAGTAAAGTCCAGAAATGTGATTTTTATTTAAAAACTAATAAAAATATACTAAAAACTAGCTAAATCATACTAAAAACTATGTAAAAATAATGCCAGAAAGCGTATAAATTATCCGCTCATCAGGAACGTTTTTGAATGTGACCTCCAATGTACTTATCGAGATGGCCTTGCCGAGCTAACCATTCTAAGAGATCCTTTGCTACCACACAGTCATCGGTGGTGTGGCCGTGCTTCTGGTGGAAGGCACAATATTTGGATTTGTCTACGTTCTTAGTGTCTTGGTAGGTGCCGGCCTTTCTTGGTGGTTTGATGAGTTTTGAATTTAGAATTTCTTTGATGATATCCTCCCGCTTAGTGTTAAACTACGTATAAGAATCAAAATGAGGTGTTAGTTGAAAACCTTTCTTACTATTTGGAGTTTTATCATCGTCTCTGTAGCTTGTTTTGTCAGACTTTCGAGCTTGTCTGAGCTCTTCGATATCGATTTGGCCTTTGGCTTTTTCCTGGAACTCGGCAAGGGTTTTAGGCTTGGCAACCGCAATTGTTTCCTGGAACTTTCCAGGTCGGAGGCCACTTTTAATTGCATGCAAATGGACTTCGGGGTGGAGGTCGGGTATGTTGATGGCGACTTTTGTGAAACGAGTCATATAGTCCTTCAAACTTTCGTTTTGCCCCTGCTTGATGGTATTCAGATAGTCAGAGTCATGCAGATATATTGTGGATCCAGCGAAGTGTTCTTCAAACAGCTTGGCCAGTTGCTGAAATCGTCAGATGGAACCTGCAGGCAAAGCACAAAGCCAATCAAGTGCAGGGCCGTCTAAATAATTCGAAAAACAACGGCATAAGACAGTATCTGATGCACCGTTAATGATCATTATTGATCGGAATTTCTTGAGGAACTTCTTCGGATCTCCGAGCCCATCGTAAGGCGTGAGAGTTAGTGGTAAGGTAAACCTTCGCGGTAGCTCAAAGTTCATTACTTCTGGCGTGAAAGGACCCATGAGCTCGTCGGATTCGGCGTTTTCATCTTCAGGTTGAGCTCCCTCAACCCGGATGGTCTCCGAGACATGGGAAGGGCCAGAATGATGTTCATCATCCTCTGGTCGTTGGTGATGAGTGTCGTTATTCTCGATCCGAGCGTTGTTCAGTTCGGTAATCTGGGCGGCCATTCTTTGGTTTTCCTCGGCCATACGTTGATTAGCCTGTTGTAACTCGGTTACCATCCTCAGAAGTTCGGATGGTGAAGGAGGTGGTACGTCAGCCATGAGCATAAGTGAAGGTGGAAGGACCAAAAGAAAAGACTTATTTCTTCGGTCCCACGGTGGGCGCCAATTGTTCTTGCTTGTAAAATAGATTGGCCTTTAGTGATGAATGCTTGCCGAGCTATCACCTCGGTGGCTGAGCGTCCAATCCTTGAGTCCGAGCTTTCTTCTCAATGTGACGTGAACCGTGCGAACAAATGAGGAGGGAGTGTACCTGCAAAGGCACTCCGAAGCTTAAGTCAGTATATTGTACTATTTGTCACTTACCGAAGAAAATACTTTACCTTGCTTTATATGGTAAATTGTTCGGCCGTTACGTTTTTAGCATTAAGGTCGGTTACGAAAAGGTGGGTAACGTATCTTAATTGTGTACCGTTTTGTCGTCGGTTATGATGGGAGCATTTATCTGACTGAGTTATGGCTCATGAATGGAGGAGCTATAACGGATCATGCCGAATTATAGCTCATTTATGACGACCATATCATATACATTTTTATTAAAATTAGATCAAACAAATTAATTTAGTCGAAAAACTAATAAATTAAATTTTGAACTGATCTAAATTAATATTTTTTTATAAAAAATGACTATAATATCTCTATTATAAAAAATAACTAAAATACTCTTTTTATATATATAT
>NC_029793.2:128184425-128194656 GCF_000816755.2 Arachis ipaensis | reverse complement strand
ACTAAAATTCTCTTTTTATATATATATATATAAATAATAAGATTTAATTAATTATATATATTAAATTTAATTATTAAAAAATATTTTAAAAAAAAAACGTTTTAAATATCTTTATCTAAGTGTCTCCTTATATTATACTCAAGTAAAACTGCTAACAAAAAACTGCACTGGTTTCATGGGTTAATCGGTTTATTCTTTGAATGATTTGTTATCCACTAAATTTTTATTTGAATTGAACTTACCTAATAATTGATTTTCAATTAATGTGATTGAACCGAACAAATCGGTATGATTCTTAGAACCATAAATAAAAATAAAAGAAAGAGATTTTTTATTTGGATCAAGTTATTTTCGTGTCACTTCAAAATCTTAGATTTTTTTTAAAAGTAAAAATTAACATGAAGTTATTTTATGTAAAATTAATATTTAAAAATTATTAAATAATTTTATGTTTTAATCAAGATGAATAACTTCATCCTCTATATTTCATTATTTTTATATTTTTGTCTTTATATAATACAGAAAGAAAAATTTTAGGGGACTAGCAGATTTTGTAGTTTTTAGCCATTAATGATATTTTTAATGGTGTGAAATTATATCTAATAGTATAGAATCATTCAATTTTCTTTTGATAATTAAGTGCTGGTCATAATTTAACAAAAGTGTTAACCCCTAACACTTTTCATACAGAAAATTTAGAGTGTACACAAACCAAAATATAATACAAAACATGCATATGATGTAGTCATAATTAAAGCTAGCACTTTTTTGGTACTTCCATTACAAACCAAAATATAATACAAAACATGCATATGATGTAGTCATAATTAAAGCTAGCACTTTTTTGGTACTTCCATTATAGTTTTTTAATAGAATAACGTACGTATTAAATTATGTAATGAATAAAATATAAGACTACAACATTTTCACGTTTACAAGGATATATATAATATAATACGGAAATGTTTGGTAACCAAATAAAATCAGCCAAAAACAGCCATAATTTGCCTTATTTAACATTCATTAATTGTTGCGACAATTAATAAATGTTAAATAAAGCAAATTTTGACTGTTTTTTTTGTCTACCTAGCATTATTCATATAAGATATAACTATATAATATATATAAGATATAACTATATAATATAAGATATCCTCAAAATATACATAAACTGAATCTTCATGGAGCATGCACGTGTTTCCTCATTATCTTTCTTTCTTTTGTATAATCCAACTTGTCCTTGTTGCCACCACTATCAACGAATCTATATAGACTATAGTACCCTTTTAATCTATATAATATAAATATTACAAAAGTATAGTAAATAAATGCTTCATAACTTTGATCTTTTCCATGAATTACACATGAAATAAACTACACAGATTGTGAAATTTTGTGGTCGTTAGTTTCTCATCAGGTGAGTCTAAAGGTGAAAAGTGAAAAACTTGAAAAAAAAGAGTGAAAGAGAGAAATGAAAGAGGAGGAAGGTGTAAGTGAAGAAGAAAGTGTTAGTGAATTGGAATTTGGAGAATTGGAATCTGCAGAAAGAGAGAATTGGAGAAGATTAGAAAGAGAGATTTTGGTAGAGATAAAAATTAGGTGATTGCTATGGTACGATGATAAATTTATATGTACCGATACGTTTAAACTATGGACAAGTAGTAACAAATCACATGGAATTTATTTTCCACGTCAACATTTAATTTTTTCTTTTTTAAATATATATTATATCAACACTTTTACTAATACATCCCCTTTAATTAAATAAAAATAAAAATATATTTTTAATTTAATTTTATAAAAAGTCTTAAACATCCTTATTTTATTTGATTAGACAAAAATACCCTTTTAAATCAATCAAATTTTAGAATTCAATTAATCATAATTTTATAATTTCAATTAATTTAAATAACAAAACAAAAACATATTAAAAAAAATAAAAATCAATCGTTCTTCAGTTTTTCTAATTCCCCTAATCATTCATCTTCCTTTGAAGCAAAGCAAAACATATCAAAAATATAAAAAATCAATCTGTTCTTCATCCTCTCCAATATCATTCGTGCCCCCTCCCCTCTAAAGCAAACCAAAACGGCAAAACCCTAACAATAATTGACTACATTGATCTTAGTAACTAGTCACTCACGAAATTTAAAGAACCTAAAAGAGGAGAAGGAAGGCTAAACCACTGGCCAAATACTGCTTCTTTCTCCTCTATGGAAGTTCTTTGAATGTCCCTTCGCCCTCCATCGTCGAGCCTCGTCCAGCCGTCGTCGTCCAGCGCCTCTCCCTTTCTGGCAGCCACCACGTCTTCCTCCACTCCTCCCTGTACTCTGTCACTCTCTGTCTGCATCATCAAGAATGGAGCCTCTGACTCAGGTTGATTCTTGATTTTTTTTTTGTTTGATTTTTCACTGCTTCTATTTGTTTTTCTGTTCTGTTCTTGAGTTAATTTTATTTTCTTAAGAAGCTAATTTTGCGCTGAATCAATTGATTGAGAACTGAAATTAGTTTTGGTGTTAATGTATGAGGATAGTTTTGTTCTTTTGTTCCTTTTTTAATTTTCATATAATTGTTGAGTTATTATGTTCTGTATTCTGATTTTGTTCTTGTGTTAAAAACCAATAAGTAAGATATGCAAGTGTACTGTTTGTCAAATTAGAAGTAAGAGTATCATTGGATTATAAATATGATACACTTAGAATATCATTGTGAGATAAGCTTGAGATAAGCTTCCAATTCAGTTGTTTTTTTTCCCTCTATGAATTAAGATGATCATAGAATATCAAACACATTTTGTCTCTTTAATTCTGTACCAAACCATGAAGAATATGAGGTGAGACCGACATAAATGATTCAAATAAATTCAGTATGTTTCTTACTTGGTATGGAGCTGTAAATACTCAATTACAGAATACAATGCTAAATTTCTCTGTGACTACGAAAGAATGCTTCTACCTTGGGTTTCTTTTGTACAATCAATTAAATTTGATTAATGCGTCTTCATTGACTTCAGTTTCATTCACAATTTGTCAATCAATTAGGCTATGCTTGAGAGACCAAAGTTTTACAGAGAGCAAAAACAAAAAAAAGAAGAAATTATGTTCACGGATGCAATAGGGAATGCAGGGTACTCTCTGCTGAAAGATTTAAGAGCTGAAATTGAAGTGAAGGATGGAACTTTTTCTCTCTGCTTTTGGGTTTATCTGGCCAACTCAACTACGTTTCCTGCTACCATTATTCAGCAGGTATGTGCTTTTTTTTTGGCCTTTTTTCTCTCGCAAGAATGGAAAAAATTTCATCGCTTCTGGTTATGGCGTTGTGCTTTTAGAATTGTTGTTTGTGTCATTGGTTGGTTTTTTCCTGATATGAAAGAGGGTTAAGTTAGCTCTTAAACACTCTTGATTAGTTACTTTAATTTAATGATATTTAGCTTGAAATTGTATCATTACCATGGTGACCTTGTTTTCGTTGGCCAGTAGTTGCGAATGTAATGATATATTCTGTTACAACTTTCTTGTATGAATCACACAAGCATAAGAAAGTTGCAAAATTTTTAACTTGCATGTTTCACTGTCACAGCATATTTAAATTGTTTTGACAATTAATGTGCTAGATTAATCTGTGTAGTTCTCAAGTTCATACATTCTTCATTTTTGAAGCTCCTTTATCTGGGTTGATGGATTCTCACGCTCATACATAGCTGCTGCCTCTCCAGGAGTTGTTAATACAAAATACTGACTTCATGTGTTGTTGGGCTTATTGAATGCCTGAAATATTGATCACTTCTTTCAGATCCCACTTATGTTGTAGCACCTGTTTTGCAATCTCGCTCGGGCCGTCAAGATTTGAAAAAGCTGTTTGAATTTATAAATGAACCTGATGGAGAAGAGTAAGATGATGAATTTCTAAAGTCTGCAGCTTTTTTTTTTTAAAGTTTTCCATATTCAGATTGTATGAGTAAACACATCCTATAATCCCCGCGTGTATAAATGCAGAGTCCCCAATGTATCTGGGATTTTATTGACTTCATAAGACATGGGTATGCTAAGGTTGTTTTGAATTGTTTGATCAGGAATCTACCAAGTGAGTTGGCTTCTGCAGTGCCCCAGACCATCACTGTCACCCCAGAAGAGAATGAGGCTATTCAAAGGGTAAGCCATTGAGATTGCTCTCCGTTGAAATTTGTTTATGATGTACTACTTGCTAGTGTTAGTATCTTATTCTTGTCCCTATGTTGTTCTTTTGCAGCTTCAAGATATGGGATTTGATAGAGATCTTGTGTTGGAGGTGTTCTTTGCATGCAACAAAAACGAGGACCTGGCAGCCAACTATCTTTTGGATCACCAGAATGAATTTGAAGACTAAGAAGATGGTTCTGTTTCATCTTCACAAGCTATGCTTCTTTGATGTCGTTGCTTATCATCTGAACTCTTTGGAGAAGTGGCAATGTCAATACTTATTTGCTTAGCTTTATTATTGATCCTCGTGAACCATACTGCCTGTAGATTATTAATTTCAGACCATTGACTGGAAAATATAGATGCCAAGAAATCGATAGGTGCTTTTATTCTTCTGCAGCCGTAATTTTTCCCAGCTTTGTTTTCTCTAACTTCATTTAACTTATTTTATTAAGTGAAGGCTATGGAAACTTGAAAAAGATGGAACAAATAGTTATGTTATTAAAATCTTAGAACGTGATTGTTGAGGGTGATGGATTGTAGAGGGTGATGGATTGTGTCTGTCTTTCTCCACCAAATAAATTATTGTCAGATGAAAATATCTACCTATAATCATAGAATGTGATTTAGTGATTATCTCACTAGGTCTTTTAACAAAGTGGTGTGAATTCAATTCATATCTGGGCTCAGTCGCTGTGTAACACTAAAGCAAAGGTCTTTGTTGTGAGCAGTGGATAGCTGAAAAGCAAAAAGCTATGAATTGACAAAGAAAAAATAATAACAAAAATCATTGACGGAGAATATTTGCATAATAATTCACTGAAGTTTAACGTGAAATGTAAATCTATGTTGAATACCTGATTGCTTAAGGAAAATGTAACCTAGCTTTATGCTAAATAATTATCTCGCTATCATCATTTACTGGCGGTGCTCGTAGTTTGATTGATTCTACACGCTAAGAAACCGTGAGCAAAACAACATTTGGGTTAAGGAAAATCTAAATCGCGTAAGCTTAAAAGAAAAATACTAGTTCTTGCAATGGTTCTAAATTAGGGTATACCATATATGCATCAAGTGCAATCACTAGCAAGTCACGTCTATTGGGAAAAAAAGAAAAATCATTGTACACTCAAGCATGCAAACTTGGTACGTTAGTACTTGCTCTATAATCCCAGACTAACCCAAAATATCCAGACTTATTTCCATGTGTATTATGCATCTTGAATGTGGCAGTGGTTAACCATACTCCAAATGCATAAGTTATTTGCATGATGATGCAACCTTGATTGAACATAGGACAAAAATATAACTTCTATGTAACAGATAACACAACACTGATCCCAACCATAACAAATGTGGAAATATAAGGGACTCAGCAAAAGGAAACGATGGATTCCAATATTTGTGCCTCAAGATTAGCTTCATCATTTGTGCCTCAAGATTAGCTTCATCGATCCACATTGAGCTTTGTCGACGCAATAACTCTTTCTTTTCTGCCATCTTCTCACCATGCTTTTTGACCTTCATCCTCCAATTTTCAAGTTTCTCAGCTCTTTCTTTTAACTGGATTCATAAGAATGACACATCAGTAAGCACATCAAAAGACTATAAGAGGTTTAACTTAAACACATGAAACCAAGGCTGTGTGCAACAATAGGTCGAAGTATCTCTTTAGCGCACCTGAAAGATTCGAAAACTAGACTTCCAAAATATAAAAACTATACCTCCAAACTCCATGTCAGCTGATTATTGACTTATTTTATTGTTTCTACATGTTGCATAATCAAATATGAAACTAGTTCCTATTTTATTACTGGATTTTTTGACAGATTAGCAATGTAAAGTATAAACCAGAATGAACCAACTGACAGCTAAATACAAAACAAAGACCATAAATGCAATCATATTAGAAATGTTGATTAGGTAGCTAAGTAATGAACAATGACAATGAACAAGGGTCAATCAATAGTGTGTGGTATACAAATGCAAAAGATAAAATCTAACCCTTTACATTTGGCCCAAGCAAAAGAATATCACAGAAAGGAAAATCAAAGCCAGATTGAGGCCTAGTCAATTTTCAAAAAAAGAAAACAACAAGCCATTATGGCTCCAAAGAAAGAAAACAACACTTATTTCAAAAGTAGTTCAGTCATTAGATCAAGCACCTCGTCTGCACGAACACAACATTGAGCACATATATCTACCTAATTATCCATTGAGACTAATTAACAAACATTTGACGTGCATATTAGCTCAAACCAACAAATAAGCAAACCATCGAACACTTGGTGTGCACAGCGAAATTCATAGAAGGGAGGGAAGAAGAAAAAGAAAAACGCACGAGTGTTTCTCTGACTTCTTGTTGTGCGATCTTGTGCTCCTGAGCCCTGATTTGCGCAGCTACGGCCTTGAGCTTCTTGCGCTCCTCATTGGGAACTCTAAGGGCTTCTCTGTGAGCTTCGTCCTTGCGCTGCTTCTCGATCTGAAGCAACTCCATAGCAAAGTCATTAATAATCACCAAAGCCACAAGGCCCTTCAATTCAGCACCAGATGCACCACCACTCCTCATCAAAGCTTCTTTTGCAGAAATAAGCTCATATAGAACAACTCCGAAAGCATATACATCTATTTTGGGAGAAACACTTCGATATACATATCTGCAAATAAGAGAATCCTATTATTAAATCTAAAAAGCTCACTTTCCTTTCTAGAATGTGAATGTGTGAAGTTAAGACCGAAAAACTTCTACTTTTATTGCTATTGGAAACAAGGAGATGAAGATCAAGGAATACTCTTTCAACATTCATAAACTCATAACTATGTACTAAATTAATGGGAAAAAAAAAGAACTACCAACACTTTGCAAGTTTAGTTAATGTATAATAGTTAGCATACTCTAATCCTTAGTTTGCCAAAAGAAATTGAATAGAGAGAAAACAGTTCATCATACTCTGGTGGCATGTAGCCGAATGTGCCAGCCATATTAGCAGTTGGAGCTGATGAGCTTCCAACATCAATCAGCTTGGTCAGTCCAAAATCCGCAACCTGCAAAACAATGCAATGCAGTATCTCAGAATTATACAAGAAAACAAAAAAAGGTAACAAGTTCATTGAATTTATTGAGATGTATCGTACCTCTCCACGGAAGTTTCTGTCTAATAAAATATTTTCCGACTTTACATCGCGATGGATATATACAGGCATTGTATGCTCATGAATGTATTCAAGTCCTCTAGCCGAGTCCAGAGCAATTTGAACCCGGGTAGACCATGGTAAAGGCTCACTATCTGGTAAATGATAACAGTTTATCATTAAGCACTGAATTCTGAACATAGATATGTATCATATCATGTGCTTATATTACCTGAATTTCGCAGATGTTGGCTTAAGTTTCCATTTTCGATATATTCATACACAAGGAAAAGAGAGCCCTCGACACAATATCCAATCAGCGTACCTATATTGTTATCGAAAAATAGTGAAACATTGAAACAGAAAGATCATATGAACATAGTTGGAAACAATCTATGGAATATGTGAGAAAGATTACCAAGTTTAAGTGATGAACACGCGTCAACACTTTCAGTTCTGCCAAAAATTCTTTTGATGCTTTCATGTCCATCTTCTTAATTGCAGCTCTCTGTGTTATCAGAGAAAACTTCAGCCAAAGTGGAAAGATAGAAGAAAGTAACAATTGAAATGTTAGTTATCCTAAGTCCTAACAGTATTATCATACATAAAACTTGACTATGCATGCAGCATCTATTCAACTAAAAGAACTGCAATTTAGTTTCTCATTAATAAAAAAATATATGCAACTTTTCTTTCAAATACTTGTAATCAAAACTAGCAACACAGAGAAATTATGAACCTCGCCATTTTCTCCATAATAGACTTCACCAAAACCACCTTGACCAATCTTTTTAGCCAAACTGAAGTTATTTGTGGCATTGGCTAGTTCCTCATACGAAAACTCTGCTGATTTTTCTACCTTAACACCTATAATACTAGTATCATCAGAAGCTGAAGTTCTGTTTTTGGCATTATGAGAGGTTTCGCCTGAAAGAGGGACAATGTATAAGAGTTACTAATCCAAGCATGCTATTAGATAAAATATAAGTCGAAATCCATATACCTTGGAGAACAAAGTTCTCGCTGGAATCTTTAGCTACCAATTTTTTGTTCCACATCTTCCTTCTTCTATAACATTTAACATAAACACAAAATACCAATAACAGAAGTGCTGCTACTATTCCAACAGATATTCCACCAATAACGCCACCGGATAGACCTTTCCCTGCAGAAACAATAGAACAGCACAAAGTCCTTACCTTCACTGTCTTGATATCAAACTCAAATGAAAAGAATGATCAATGACAGAAAAACTGTGCTGAGATTGTCAAACCTCCATTGCTGAAAAGGAAAATGAAAACATGGTCATTAAGTTTAGAAGATCACTGAAAAATGAAATTTAAATAGCTTGGACAGTAAGGTTAAGAGAAAAGTTACCTTGAAGGGCACATAGCTTCCATTTTCGTCTGTAAAAAAGCGAAATGAAAGGAGAATGTGAGATATTATTCACTTCAAAATTTTGAAGTTCCTCGGAAACCAATTTGAAAGATCCAACTATAAGAATGATGCCAATAAGTTAAGCATACTCTTGACAGTATTAGAGACAGATTAATTAACACTTATTCACCAATGGATTATCAGAATCATTAACAATGGAGTAATTCACAGTAAAAACAGTAAGATTTAGAGATTAATTAACACTTATTCAACAATTATTCAACCCATAACAAGTTCACAAATTAACTAACAACAATTATTCAATAATTGTTATAAAAAAATTACCTAGAATCTAGAAGCCCTATAACAGAGCAGGGCAGATCCTGAGCAAGAGGGGGACAAGGGCACGACCGAAGGGATAACAGGTGGAACAGAGATAGCGCCGGCGACGATGGAATAGAGCTGCTCGACGGAAAAAGGAGGCGAGCCCGGCGACGATGGAACCGAGCTGCGTGGTGCTTTCAAAACTGAAACAGTAGCTGCACGATGGTGGAACAGAGCTGCACGATAACGACGGTGGCTTCGAAGCTCGTTTCGGCGACGGCGGCGGGAGATGGACGGAGGTGAAGGAGTGAGATCGATGACGGAGAGAGGAAGGAGGAGCTCGAGGGTGATGGGAAGGATGGGTTCGCCTTTAGCCGTTGTGTGGAGCTAAGGTTGCTAGGTTGGGTAATTGGCTAGGGCATCCCAGCAAAATGTTGGCGTCTTGCGTGCGACGCAGAGACAGATGAGAGAGATCGAGGAGCAGAGAGAGACAGAGAGAGAGGATAGGAAGAGGAGAGAAGAAGAGGAAGAAGACTGAATTCTTCATATGGGTGAATGAGAAGGTTTTTGAATTCTAGATGAAGAACAATTTTAGTTTTTTGTTTTTTTAATATATTTAACATAAAATGAAGAAAAATTTTGATTTTTTGTTTTTTTAATATGTTTTTATTTTGTTGTTTTAATTATTTAAATTTATAAAATTAAGATTGAATTTATCATCGTACCGTAACAAACAGCTTTATACATTATTATCAATTACTAATTACAAATTTGACAATTAAAATATGCATTATGATATTCTTTAATTGTAATCAAAATTAAATTAAAATTAAAATATAACTATATTATATTATTAATTTAACAAGCAAGATATATATGTCAATGTCACATATGTAACACCCTCTCATTAAAATTGGGATGAAATAATTTTTTTCAAAATTAATAAACTCCCTCTTTCCATCGTTTTATCTACCTTTCTTCCGTTTTCTATTTCTCTCTACCCTTCTCACTCTATATATAACTTATAATTTATATTCTATATTACAAATTTGAAAAATCAAAATGTATCATGAGATATTTTTTTATTACAATTAAAATAAAATATTATTTCCCTCCAAAATTAACAAATTCTCTCTCTCATTCTTTTTTGTTATCTTTCTTTTTCTTTTCTCTCTCATTTTCTATATATCTTTCTCTACCTTTCTATTCTACAAAAATAA
>NC_029793.2:128180665-128184406 GCF_000816755.2 Arachis ipaensis | reverse complement strand
AAAAATCTATTCTGTTTAAAGCGCATTAGAAGAAATAGTATATTTTCCACGCCAAAAATCGACGTTTATTGCTTAACGCATTCCAAACCTGCACAAAATACCAAGATGGATATTAAGCATAAGTAGCCTAAAAAGAAACACAAGAACTAGTTAAAATTTTTCAAGTGTTGGATTCAAATTCACCATATCATATGTCTATTCACTTACAAAAGTAAACATACACATAGATGAGAATGACATGCTTTTCTTGCTTACATGGGTAGAACTATTATGCATAGCAAAATTTTCCTACAGCAAGTTATACATAGCTTAAACTAAGTTACTTTGATTTGATGACTTTCACATGGACCAAAACAACAAAACAAGAAAAAACTATGCATCTAGGAAACAGAAAATGTTGCAAATGCTCTATGCTGCGAGACTTTAGCGATAATTGTAATATTACTGTGGCAACTGAGACCACAAGAACAAATAAAAGCAGATATATTTTCGAAAGTCTTACTCCATCCGAGGCAAGAACAATGAACTCGTCTTTGTCTGTAAGAAGCCGGTGAGAAAATTCTGGTATAAAAATGACACCGTAATCCTTCAAACAAAAATCGCCAAATGCTCTAGCCATTGCTAATCCAGGTGCATCATCAAAAGGTAACCACACCCTTGGAACTTCTGGTTCATCTTGCAAGGCAAATACCCTGCCCTTGCACCTTTTGATTCTTTCAGCTTCCCCTGTAAAAAATTCAGATAAGCTATCTCAAAGCAAAAACATAGACTGAGAAAGGATGAACAATGATGACAAAACTAACTTGGCAAATCAGGTTTCAAATCAATTATCAACTGAATTGCCACCATGGAGTCATTACTGTCTTTGGATCCCATGATTGCTCAGGAATCCCCTATGTTGCTCATGAACAGATTTGATCCCTGGAAAGTGAACAACATAGAACTGTCAGTGAAAGAAGCAATGAAGTATATGCAGCAATTGAATGCACTACTCATTGAGCTGCTACCTGCTTCACTATGGTTACAGCCGTGCTCCCACTACAGAAACAATCCAGATTCAGATGAGACCTCAGCTCTTTGTCCATGGCCTTATATGCCTTCATGAAAGCTTGTCTCCACATGGAATTTAGTTTATCCTGATCCGTTTCGCCTCGATTCACCGGAATGCAAAAAAGAAAGAAGTTTGATAGGCAGGGAATCCCTAACTTTGCGTGCAGCAAGGTGACCATGAGTTTAAACAAAGAATAGTCTTGGCATATAGTCTAAACAAAGAATCAAGCGATTGTTGCATGAAAAGAACAAAAACAGATAAGACTAAAATAATCAGTCTATATGAATCTTAAAATACTAACATGTGAAACCAAGTGATAGAATATACTAAAAATATGTAGGATGATTGGTCCCTCCTCAAGAATCACATTGACAACATCAAACTCTGAGGCTCCTGACATTAATTTAATCCATAAACTATGCATTGGAAAACTAAACTTAAGTAGAAAAAGCAGAGAACACAAGAGGCTTCAATTTTCAAAAGGGTTAACAGCTAAATTTCTATGCATTTTCTTTCACAGAACAGAACATAAATCTTCATAGAATAGAATATCAAAATAAAGAGCAAGGCAACACACTTGTGATAGTTCCAAGTTTTCTCATTCCATAGCAAGGAGGAGGAAGAATATAAGGAACAAAAACCAATCTTTTTTAGACAAAAAGCAAACAATTTTGGCCTAAAATATACACAGACAAGAAAGGACACCAATTTATAAAATGTAGAAATGAGAAACAAAATACAAGAAGAAATATCCTTAAATAAATTAGCATAAGCATTGATAGAGTCACACCTCATATATAAATAAACCACATAATGCTGTATCATCCAGCAAGTGCTAATCACTATATCCAGATCGAATTATCCATTATGTCTGGCTTTTAATTACAAGCCATGATATGGATTTGGATTGAGAATATTCAAATTTTATTATCAAAACTAATGAGGCTTGATGTAAAACACAAGAAATATTTGCATATTTAATCTGTTATTGAAATATTCATAGCCAACTAAGACAATAAACCTGTCATGACAATTGGAAAGTAAAAAAGAAAATAAATCAGTTTAACAATCTGTTACTGCACCTATATCAGAAGGTATTAAATTGCCTAAAATGCTCAAACGATGAGTAAATCATAATTTACCAAAGTAGTTTCTTGTATCTGAGTGGGAAATAGTTAATTCTATTTTGATGATGTTTTGTTTGGTATGTAATAATTGTAGGTGGTCAGTGATAGCAGGGCATTTACCAGGAAGAACAGACAATGAGATAAAGAACTATTGGAACTCTCATCTCAGGAGGAAAATTTATTGCTTCATGAAATCTTTGAATGATTATTCCTCCTTCCCTCCCACCATTGACATTGCTGCATTAAAAGCTTCCAAGAGAAGAGCACCTACTCGATCTACTGCACCTAATAAGAACTTAGAGTTAAGGGACACAAAAGAGGTGATAATGCTTCAGCAACCAAGCATTCAAAAGAATAATGCTGATCATGATGAAGCTTTTAATGATGAGGAGTTGGGAGCATATGAATGGTTAGATGATGAAATTATGAAACTTAGTTACATGTTTGAGGGTGGTATGCTTGTAAACTATGGTGATAATAATAATGAAAATGATGAAGAGGAGAACAAGAGTGTTAGTGATTGGAACACTACTAGTGCTACTACACCTCCAAATTCTTCTTGTTCTTCTTCTTCTTTGAGTTCTGTATATGATTGGCATCTTTCTAGCACTTTAAATTCGGACAGGAACTCTAGCTATGTAATATTGTTTTTTTGGTATTACTTTTCTCAATTGAATTTTACTTCATTTCCTTTTCCGTTTCAATTTTACCTCTGCCATTATATTTTTTTTATATTACTGTCCCTTTCATCACTACTTATTTCAAAATCCATTTTAATTTTAGTTACCAGTTTTTTGCATAACCCATTTAATTCTGTTTGATCCCAATTATACAATTATTAATAAAATAGTAAAAATCCCAATTTTGGCTTCAATCATTCATACAGTTCATCTTTTTATGAATACCCATGTGCCCATATTGGTGATCTTCACTCAATGTGATTATTTTTGACAAAAAAAATCAAACACAACAACCAAATACAAAAGAGACGTTGGGAGTAGGTTGTGCAAAGGAAGTCGAGGAGTTGCTGAAGGCGAGGAGGAAGTCGGGGACCTGCTGCTTCTGTCTCGACGTCGACGAACGCAATGACGGCGCGAGACTGACTGCGAGGCAGTGACAAGACATGGAGCGGCGACGACGTCTAGGTCAGGGAGCTGCTGCCACTGCCGCCAGTGACGAAGAGGGCAAGGAAGGCACGCGAGATCGGAGACAGGAAGAGACCGACGATGAGCTTGTCGGAGACAGTGAGAGAGACCAATGCTGATAGAAGGAGAAAACTTGGGCAAGCGTAATGAGATACGAAAAATGAGAGAGAGTGACACATCAGTAACTTAAAAAAAAGTTGTTTTGCCAATCTTTATACGAGTCTTCCTCTTTTTTTTTAAGGCTGCAGATTGGAATCTTTTTATTTTTGGTAAAAAAAATGTTTAGATTTTTTATGTTGATAATGAAAAAAAAATTCTATTTTTTGTGTTTAATATTAATCAGTTCACGTTAATAAAAAAATTATATTTTTATATTTTTTGTTGAGTATTTAATTTGTGACAATAATAATAATCAAAT